>NC_090756.1:30548738-30563738 GCF_036898095.1 Palaemon carinicauda
GTTTTGTTAGGTTGGGTTAGGTTGGGTCAGGTTTACCTTAGTTAGGTTTTGTTAGCTTAGGTTAGGTTGGGTTTGGTTACGTTAGATTGGGTCAGATTTGGTTAGGTTACTTTAGGTTGAGTCAGGTCTGGTTACATTAGCAAATGTTAGTTTGCATCCAGTAAGTAAGTTAGGTTGAGTCAGGTCTGATTAGGTTAGGTCATATTTGGTTGGTTCATCTTAAGTTGGGTTGGGTAATGTTCGGTAAGGTTAGGTAGGGTTGGTTCAGATGTGGTTAGGCAAAGATAAGTTGAGTAAGGTATGATTAGGTTATGTTAGGTTGGGTTGGGTTAGGTTAGGTTGGGTTAGCTGAAGCTTGCTTCGCTCTTAGAAAAACTGTAAACACAATGAACTCAAATTTCTTTTCGAAAATACATTACAAGAGACCCAATCTTGATAACAATGTCAGGTCATCTCAGTAAGCAATTAATATTATGGTAGTGAAGACGATTACTCTATCTAGTAAAAATTTTCATCATTCAATGTCTAGAGGCTCAAGATAACTATCAATACGAAGGAAGTGATTCATTAGAGATTGATCTGGTTTCCTCAAAGTTGGTAGATTAATGTTATTGACAAAAAAAGATTTTGGTTTTGATATTCCTGAGAAGTTGAGAAGTATCATGGGAGTATAACCCTTTCAAATGGAAGGTATTTAGAATAGTAGTGAAATTAGAAGGTTTAAAGGTCACTCATGAATGGCACACACAAGGGACAGTGACATTGACCTAGTATGCAGGACACTGAGCATATATACATATGGTATGCGCCCAAGCTACATCTCTACCCGTCGGAAGGCTAGGTAATAGCTGCTGATGACTCAGCAGTTTGACCTATAGACTCCCCCAAACACCCTATTCTTAGCTCAAGAGGGATGATGAGGCTGCAGACACTACAAGAAACTAACGAGTTTGAGGGACACTTGAACCCGGGTTTAGCGATCGCCAGTCAGGGACGTTTCCAATAGGAATGAAATATATTCGATGAAATGTGTTGTATTTTTTTATTTTTGTAAAATTCTAACCTAACCCCATTTCTCCTTTTAAGTTATAAAAGCTTTTTTATGTGTAATCAAATATCTTAAATATGCATAAAACAGATTTTTAATGTGTACAGAAATATTTCCTCACCACAAGGAAGATGTTAGTTCTCGGATGCTCCTCCAAATTTTCCAGATTGTTATAATCAATACAATAACAATTAATACAAAAAGAAACATGGGTTGTAATTAACACGATGGCATAGGGTGCTGAAAAAACTCACATTAATAGTATAGTTGTCAATTGCCTGATTCGCCCTCAAATAAATATTACAAAACTCTAAAAAAACAAAAACTGATGAAATATAATGAACCTAATAATGAATAATAAAATGGAAAATGAAGATGAATGAAAATGGGGAAAATTCATCATCAACACTCACCAAAATTAGAACGATCACAGATGTCCATTGGGGTAAATCAGTCGTCTGAAATTATATAGTATTTATTAGGGGGAGTCTAGCTCTTAGGCATCAATCGTTAACGAGGGTCATAGTTATATTTAAAGAAATGTCCATTTAGCTCTGGGACAAGAACCAATGCTTGAACTTTTAACACTCACCTTACAAATACCTGACACTTACTTTACAAACTCATGACACTTACTTTACAAACACGTGACCCTTACTTTACAAACCTTCACCACTTACTTTACAAACACATGACACTTACTTTACAAACACTACCAACAACACTTCACTCAATAGAATAATGTAGCTACCCCCTTCAATGTGACTTGACTTTCCCACTTTAATATTAACAGGATCCTAAGCAAAGTATTAATAACAAAAGGAGAAACTTCATAACTAAACTTGAAAACTTTCGAAAACTTTCGAAATTTCCCAGAGAAACTTCCAACGTTGAAGTTAAGTGCCTTATTCTTGCTTATTTTCTATTTCTCTTTACCCTTATTATAACTAAACTAACCCTGATGATTTTTACTCATCTTGGATAAATTTTCAAGACACAGCACGCAATAATAATGCAAAAATTAATCCAAAATGTGAGAATGATAGCGACCGACACGTGAAAATTTGCTTTGTTTACAAAGATCCAGATCAGCTGACGATGTAGAGCAACTCTGGTGGAAATTGCTGTGACGTCATAAGCATTATTCTAGAATTAAATTTCTCAAACAATAGATCGTGTAGTTGGTGTGGGCCTGTATATAGCATGTTCCTACACCGAATTATATTCCAGGCTAGGTGAATAATGAAACACGACAACGGACAGTGTCAATAGAGCTTTAAAAAGGAGGATTTTGCCAAATTTTCCAACCATTCTGGAGGTGATGCATAGAAGGTTCCTTGAGTGAATTGTCCGGGAATTTCTTTTGACCTGGTATCATTTGCCAAAGAACCTCTTTAGACAATTTATAAACCCAAAGAGACAGATATGCCACTTCATTTTGACTAGAAGTAGCGACAGAACATCATTTAAGGCAAAGGTGACACTGTGGTGACAAACATTGACAAAGAACTTTAGAAACTAATCTCAAAACAAAAACAAAATATATCTAAGACAAAGGTGACACAGAGTGCCAACTAAAATTGACAAAGGTCAGTAGAAACTTGTCCTAAAACCATAATAAACATGATGTGCGACAAAGATGACATGGAATCGAAAACACTGTTTATGAACCTAAAAATAAATGCTGTGTGTCACTTAAGACTGCCATGGGACTGGTGCCCGGGGTTCCTGAACCCTAAGGTACAGTTGGCTCCATTCATTCCAGTATACTTCTCGATTACCCTAAGAGACGTCAGTGTACCGGAATGAATGAAAACAACTATACCAGCTTACTATAGAGAGATCGCAGATTCGAAACTTAGGTGATGAGAGTTATTGATCAAATGAATTGCCTTATAAATTGCAATCAGCTCTATTGAGAAGAGATATCAATTCTGAGCACCCACCATTGTTGTTGATAATAATAATAATAATAATAATAATAATAATAATAATAATAATAATAATAATAATAATAATAATAATAATAATAATAATAATAATAATAATAATAATAATGATGATAATGAGGAGGATGCTTATGATGATGATAATGACTGAAATCGAAAGTGAACCTAATGATAATGAAAGATTATAAAGAAAATAACTAAAAAATCAAAAAGAGATAAAAAGGGAAAAGATATAATCAAGTTTTATTGAAAAAAAAATGATGCCAAAAGAAGATAAAATGAAACGAGCTCAGTTTGACAACTTTACAGATGGAAAATTAATTGAGAAATTAAAAAGTAGACTTTTAATGGAAATTCCTTCACAAGCAGAAAAAAGCGAAGAACTATTTATTGACAGCAAAAATCAATTCTCTCTCTTTGTTCTGGGAAATGAAACAAGTCTTTAAATAAACGATGAGAATATCTGGCATTTTGTTTTCTTTTTGAATTCCAGGAAAACAAAAGAAATTGGACGAGTTTCAGTTCTAAAGGACAAATCTGTTTCTGGTTCATTGGATAAAGGAAGGGAAATCTGACTAATTTTTATTTTTTAGATCTAGGACAACAAAACTTATTTGAAGCCTTTCTATTCTAAAGAACGAATATGTTTGGGGGTCATTAAATAAAATAAATAATAGAGGCAAAAATCTGACAAGTTTTTTCCTGAATTCCAGGAAAAAATGTGAAAAAAAATCTGACAAGATTTTTCTTCCTGAATTCCAGGAAAACAAACGATATCTAATGAGTTTGTCCTGAAAAAAAAAAAAAAAAGTTTTTAGGTTCATTAATTCGAAAACAGAGTTTGATTGAAAAAGAAAAACTCATTTAGATATAATAAAAGAAGGGTTTTAATAACTCCAGAGAGAGGAAGATCATAGAAAGAAATAGACAAATTAAAGGAATATTTCTGTCGATTGTAGTTCATTATTTCAACCTTTTTAATCTGAAGACAAAATGATATTCCCTTTCAGACCACAACAGAATAATTCGATGTAAACCTCCGATCGGGATTTGAAATTTTGAAAATCTTTTTATTTGAAAATATATATTAATATGAAATTTTTTAAATCATCTTATTTTAAAAAAATATTTAGACAATCATTTTATTTAAAAAAAATTTAAAAAATCGAAAACCATCTAACTTAGAAAAAATAAATTTTGAAAATAATCTTGGTTAAAAAAGTTATATTTTGAAAATCGTCTCGTTTAAGAAATTAAAATTTTAAAAATCGACTTATTTAAAATAACAAAGAAGTCTAAATTTTGAAAATCATATTACTTGAAGAAAAGAAATTCAAATTTTGAAAATAGTCTTATATAAAAAAAGAAATTTTATAAGTCATCTTACTTTTGAAAAAAAAAAATATATTTGACCTCAATACTGCAATCTCATCTGTGAGGGTTCAGTAAATACTTTACCCTTAGGATAGTTGATTAAAATCTCTTGATTTCCAGCACAAAGAAATTTTTTGTCCAACGAGAAAATTCTGCTTCAGATATAAAACTTTATTAGCTTCCTTGGGCTAAATTTAATTACTAAACCTCTTGAAAAATATAACAAAAAACTTCACAAGGCACAAACTTCTTATTCGCAAGTCAATTTCCAATATCTCCCAATTCCTCTTATCGTAATGAACGTCTTAGATGGATGTAATCGAGAGAGAGCTTCAAAGCTACATTATATAACCATAAATGTATATTGTACAACCGGCGTGTCACACGATCGTACATAGTAACAACATTTCTCTTTTTTGTATATATTATCCTTTGTATCTTCCCCAATGTGACGTGCCAAGAGTAGGTTGTGACTCAAAAGCTAGATTAAAGCAAGTAAGTACTTTATTAGACACATCGAATATATATACACACTAGGTCCCGGCAAGAAGGTAACAAAATACAACATGCTATTTCTTGTCCAACCGGCAACCGGTTCTGTTAACAGTTAACAATGAGTAATAGGCAGACAGGTTGGTGCATGTTGCTGTCAGTGCAAGGGGAGAGCGAAGATACAAAGGATAATATATACAAAAAAAATGTCGTTACTATGTACAATCGTGTGACACACGGGTGGTACAATATACATACTTATGTACATTAAAATGTTTAAAAGTTTCAAGCTCCATTTATGGATAGCAGAAGCGGCGGACAGAGATAATGCCCATTCAAGAGAATTCCCTAGAGACTGACCATATAACCATATGACCAGTACCCAAGCCACCTCTCCATCAAGCTAGGACTAGGGAGGTCCGGGCAATGGCTGCTGAAGACTTAACAGGTAGACCTGTAGGCTCCCAAAACACCCCATCCTTAGTTGACAAGGATGGTGAGGTTGCACAAAATACAATAAACTATCGAGCTAAAGCGGGTCTCGAACTCAAGTTCAGCAGATCACCAGGCAGGCGACCACGAATCCAAATCGAGCACGGAAAGGAGAAACGGGAAGAGCAGGTCCAGACTACAAAAAGTAAATAAAGTCTAACCACCAATTAAAACAATTAACAAGGTTTGAACAAATAAAGCAGTTCACAGCTTTGATGCTGAATTAGTCATGATAAGCAACCACAAATACTAAATGACAAGATCCCACTTGACATCCGAAAGAAGAAACTGAAGACTTTATTATTTTCTAAGTGTCGTGATCATGTGGATTTGACAATTGACACGGAATACTCTGTGATAATCTAAATCCCCAAGAATGTATATGACAAACTAATCTTGTAGGTCATTGTGATAGGAAAATAACCCTTAAAGTAATAATAAATATAGGGTCATCAGAGAAAATTTGAAAATGAAAACTGAAAGGGGATTATTGTGATATTTCTAAAGCTTCGTTGTACAAAACGAAGGAGCTGCTTTTGAGTATAGCAATGAAATTTACTAAAATAATGAAAGGCTTTGAACTAAGAGAGTAAACCCAGAAATGCATAGAGGCGAGGCTTATTACACATACACCAGAACTCCAAAGTTTTCCATTTTTTTTTTTCGTATTTCAAAGCGTCTGAATCACCGATTTTTTAAGTGACTAAAAATTTCCAAATCTGTGATGTTAGCTGACCTTGAAAACTTTATATTTTTTTCTTATAGCCCTGAAAACTCATCCTAATGACGAAGGGCCCTAAAGTTAACAATGATTTCATATTAGTAATGATTTGGCAGATATTTGAACAATTTGTCTACGTGAGAATTTTCTACATCAGACCACGCGATTAAACGCAACATTTCTCTACGTATAAGATTTATGTAAAGGAAAAATAAAATTTTCGAATGATTACGATGAACACCAAAAGGGATGATCGAAGCGATCTATTATGTTAATGTAACGTTTAAGTTCCATTAAAAAAAAAAAAAAGAAAAAAAAAAAAAAAAACAAGATCTGCCTATGGTAGTGCCAGAGCCTCCATATCATGGTCTTCCACTGTCTTGGGTTAGAGTTCTCTAGCTTGAGGCTACACTCAGGCACACCATCCTATCTCTCCTTATTTCCTTTCCTTACTAGGCTATTTTCCCTGTTGGAGCCCTTAGGCTTATAGCGATATTCTTTTCCAACTACGGTTGCAGTTTACCTAGTAATAATTTCCCCAAATTAAAGATTGTATTTAAAGAGGGTTGTTTCCGGATCCCCTTCCAGATAAGCACAAGAGATGAGCTTTGATGAACGGATTGGAGATTAACTTGATCTCCTCCGCCTATCCCATACTTCACTGGATGAGAAGGAAATATAATTATGTATTTCACTTATCAGAGATTTCCAATTAATCTCTCTTCTTTCTTTGAGCATCAAAGAATTAGAAATAACTCCATCATGCTTCTTGGCCGATATTTTATATACTTGGTAAAAAAAAGACTTGGTGCAATGGTGAAAGTTCTGTCGGTAAACCAAATTTCTGAGAATACTAAATGTAGAAGCCAGCTTATTCTTCCAATTATTGAAATTCTATTATTACCTTCTACTGTGTCTCCAAATAGGAATTTCTCTTCTCAACCCAGTTAGGGAACGTATAATGTATAGGACTCGGGTATAAATAATTGCTCTAAATTGGTAGGGTTAGGGTGCAATTTGTTTAATAATTTTTGTTTCCTTGCGATAACTTTTCGCATTGCATGCAGGCCAGGCGCTACAGCTAAAGCTGATTGAGAGGCGCCAGTTAAGCATTCATTTACCACAACGGTTGGTGGCTCCAGAGTTTTAGCACATGTTTTCTTAATATTTGTTTTAAATTTTTCTACTTCTACTTTTGCAGCAGATGGTTCATGGGTATATTGATTCAACTATCAAATCACTTTTCCATCTTTTTTTTTTTTTTAAGTAATAGTTGACGGCCAACAGTCTCTCCGCCGAAAAATTCTGATTCCGAGTCGGCTACGCCTAACTAGCCACGCCGAAACAGCGACGCCAAATGGGCTACACTGAAACGTCTTATTTCTATATATATATATATATATATATATATATATATATATATATATATATATATATATATATATATATATATATATATATATATATATATATATATATATATATATATATATATATATATATATATATATATATATATATATATAGATAGATAGATAGATAGATAGATAGATAGATAGATAAACATCAAATAAGCCATATATATATAGATACATTAAAGTCTGGATTCTCTTAACGACCTCGGGATCAGAGCCCCAGGCGAGATCATTCAAAGAGTATAATATCTGTCCGGCCGGGTTTCGAACCCTGGTCCAGGATACGTGTATGAAATTGACCATAATACGTATAAATGTGAGAAATATATCATATATATATATATATATATATATATATATATATATACATATATATATATATATATATATATATATATATATATATATATATATATATATATATATATATATAAACCTATATATATATCTATATATATATATATAAACCTATATATATATATATATATATATATATATATATATATATATATATATATATATATATATATATATATATATATATATATATATATATATATATATATATATATAAAATACTTGCTTCGAATGTTTTTAAGTTATACAGGCTGACATAAGTCTGTATTTAGAGATTTCAAGATCTATTCTAATGTTATTACTGTTCCTAGAAGAATCTATATTAATTGTTAATTAGTTTTCTGGTATTTTATTTATTTGCTTATATCCTTTCCTCACTGAGTTATTTTCCTCTGTTGGAGCCCTTGGGCTCAAAGCATCCCACTTTTCCCTTTAGGGTTGTAGCTTAGCTAATATGTTATATATAAGATAAAAGGGAGAAGAGCAGGAGGCCAGCAAAGGAAAAAATTTCAGACAGCCTAATAGAGGATGTAAATGAGAATATGACAGCTGGACAATTTATACAGAGCTAGAAACAGGATCAGGAGGAGACAATTGACAGCCCACGTCAAGGACATAGAACCTATATAGATAAACTTCTCTTATAGATTATTCATTTCCTTAATTCCTTTCCTCGCTGAGGTTTTTTACCCTGTTGGAGTCCTTGGGTTTATAGCATCCTCCATTATGAACTAGGGTTGTAGCTTGAATAATAATAATAATAATAATAATAATAATAATAATAATAATAATAATAATAATAATAATAATAATAATAATACTTTGGTTGATGTTTTATGTGTATTTTGTGCATTATTTAGAAGAATTTCTTGTAGATTAACGATTTTTGGTAATAATAATAATAATAATAATAATAATAATAATAATAATAATAATAATAATAATAATAATAATAATAATAATAATAATGATAATAATAATAATAATGTTCTTTTTGTTGAAATTTTATCTATTACTGATTACAAAAGAAATTGCTCTGTCTTCCCTACAGTCAGCCATTACATAAAGGAAATTAAATTCTTTTATGTGTTATTATCAGGAACGAATCCACTATACTTTTATTACATAAGAAAAAAATTCTGTTATTTACAAATTGAAATAAATAAAGAAAAAGGGGCAACCCTAGTTGGAAGAGAAGAATGCTATAAGGATCCAACAGGGAAACATAGCCCAGTGTGGAAATGAAAGAGGTAATAAATACACTACAAAAGAAGTAATGAACAATGTAAATAGAATATTTCAAGAACAGTAACAACATTAAATCAGATCGTTCATACATAAACTATAAACTTTTACTAAAAATTCAATATCATCTTTACATCGTATATAATAAATGTATGAAAAGGAGAAAAAACGCCTTTATTACGTATTTGACCATAAGAATACAAAATACATCAACACTATTAATCTATTTTGGAATACATCTGTCTCCCTCTGAAGACAGGTAATGCATTAAAAGATGAAAATGAGAGGTATATTTGGATATAAAATAGACAAATACCTTGTCAGGGATAAGATATATCTACCATCGTTTGTCCAGTTGTTTTTGCAGACAGTTCTATATAAGGAGGCAAAGAAGTAAGGATGCCTTAACACGTTGAAAGTGTTTGTGTATCGCCTAACTAGGTTGGTTTGCTTTGAACGACCAGATGAAATTCTCTCACTATTACCAATCCGCATTTGGTCAGCGTGGGGATAAAAATGGGTGAAACCCAATTAATGAATTAAGGGCATGTTTATAGGGGAAGAGGCCTCTCATGAATGGCAGATGCAAGGAACAGTGACATTGCCCTAGCAAGCAGGATAAATCCATAGAGACTGACCATATATACAGTATATAATCACTCGCTACCTAAGCTAGAAACAGGGAGGGTCAGGCAAGGGCTGTAGCAGGTAGACACATAGGCTCCCACAAACAACAACCACCACCTCCTCACCTAAAAAAAAAATGGAGAGGTTGCTGCCACTCTAGGAACCAACAATTTTGAGCGGGACTCAAACACCAGTCTGGCGATCGCCAGGCGGAGACGTTACCAATATGCCACATCAACCCTTTGTATTAAAAGCAGACGAGAAACTGCTGCATTTGTTGTTTTATTTGCTGTTGTTATTGATGTAAAGGTACCATAAATCTGTTATATTCAACATTCAATCATGTATACAATTGCCATCATTGGGTTGGGGGTAATCTTCTAAAGATAGGCTTCTTTAGATGATATAGTCCACCATGATTGGACTTCCAGCCCAAGTAATATTTTCCAAGGGTTTTCCTTCTACAAATATTAAGGAGAACTAAAGCGATCATACTTCTAACATGACTTACTCGCTTGAAGTTTCAAATTCTCCTTAGAGGTTTCATAAATTTAAATATATATATATATATATATATATATATATATATATATATATATATATATATATATATATATATATATATATATATATATGATAAATTTTTTGCACATTTAGACGTGTTTTTCATATTCCAATCAGCCATATATTTTTTTGATACATTAATGTCTGGATTCTCTTAACGACCTCGGGATCAAAGTCCCAGGCGAAATCACACAAAGACAAGAGCTTGTGTCCGGCCGGGAATCGAACCCCGGTCGGCAAGTTTGTATAGACAGTGACTAAACCACTTGGCCACGAAGAAAGATAAAAGTCAATGACAATTCTTCTGTACTTATACCTATCGAATTCAGGTGTTTTGTACTTAAAATTGAAATCAACCCATATTCAACATTGTACATTATTTGAATATATATATATATATATATATATATATATATATATATATATATATATATATATATATATATATATATATATATATATATATATATATATAAATGAATAAATAAATAGATATATATATATACATACATATATATATATATATATATATATATATATATATATATATATATATATATATATATATATATATATATATATATATATATATATATATATATATATATATATATATATATATACATATATATATATATAGAATCCATATAATATAAATCTCCTAATATCTGGATTCTCTCTACCTCGGTGTTAACGACCCATAGGAGAATCAACTCAAATTGACTTAGCAGTCAATGAAACCTCAAGTTTTTTTTTTTTTTTTTTTTTTTTTTTTTTTTTTTTTTTTTTTTTTTTTTTTTTTTTTTGGCCCAGGCTCGATTCGCGGGCCGACCAGAAGCTATTATCTCCAAGTTGATTCCACCTTGTGTCTCTGACCCCGAGGTAGAGAGAATCCAGTTATTAATAGGAGGTGAATAATACATGGCTTATATAAAAATTAAAAACACGTCTATATATGCAAAACTATCATATATATATATATATATATATATATATATATATATATATATATATATATATATATATATATATATATATATATATATATATATATATATATATATATATGTATATATATATGTATATATATATATATATATATATATATATATATATATATATATATATATATATATATATATATGTATATATATATATATATATATATATATATATATATATATATATATATATATATATATATATATATATATATATATATGTATGTGTGTGTGTATATATATATATATATATATATATATATATATATATATATATATATATATATATATATATATATATATATATATATATATATATATATATATATATATATATATATATATATATATATATATATATATATATATATATACATTTATTACCGAGAATAATTTACAGCACCTAAGGGATACAAAATTGAAAACTAAAGGAACTAAAAACTGCAAGATGTGCTTTCAAACAAAAAATGTTGCGTCATACAAGTATAAAGGATATTGCAAATGAAATGAGGTTTTATATTCATGAAAAGTTTACAAGAAACCTTTTGTGTTCAGGTGAACAGAGAAAAACCTTTTACCATCAACAATCATTAACTTCTTTTTTTCCCCATTTTCCAACAATAACAATTCATTCCTCGTTTAACGACTTAATTTTGGGAATGGAAAAGTACAGAGACTCGCATTTCTTTCTCTGATTACTTTCCTCCCCTTTCCCCATTAATATTTCTGTGCCATAGACACCATTCTCCTCTAATTTTCCCCATCCACACACACTCAAGAGTGCTGGTCCATCTTCCTAATTTAGTAGGTTTTGAAATTATTTTACAATGGACTTATTATTTTGCGATTGATTTGAATGACTTACAAACTTTGTTTACGCTTGTGGTGATCTCCAACCTTCGACTTTTTAAACTAGAGTTAAAAGACCAGCTTGACGAGATCTATGACTTATTTTGATACTCTTTGTATAGCTTCGAGTTATTGTGTCCTTTGACTGGTCAAAAGTACTATACTGGATCCCTCTTTCTGGTTACGGATGACTTTTCCTTTTCCTACACGTACATCGAAGAGTCGGGTCTATTCTTTCGACATTATCGTCTGTCCTCATACACCTGACATTTCTAGGATTACCAAGGAATTGTTTGCTCAAGGAGTTAACTACTGCAATGTTATTGGTCAGTGGGAACTTTCCTCTTAGTAAGGCTAGAAGGGATTCTTTAGTTATGGTAAGCAGCTCTTTTAAGGGAAGGACACTCCAAAATCAAACCATTGTTCTCAAGTCTTGAGTAGTGCCATAACTTCTGTACCATGGTCTTCACTGCCTTGGGTTAGAGTTCTCTTGTTTGAGGGTACACTCGGGCTAAATATTTTATCTGATTTCTCTTCCTTGTGTTTTTTAACGTTTGTATAGTTTATATGGGCGATACTTATCTAAATGTAGTTAATGTTCTTAAGATATTTATCTTTTTTTTCGTTTCGTTTCCTCACTGGGCTATTTGTTTCCTGTTGGGGCCCTTGAGCTTATAGCATCATGCTTTTCCAACTATGGTTGTAGTTCAGCAAATAACAGAAATAATAATGATAGTAATTGTCGGCAATAAAATGTTCCGTATAACTAATTTTTGCAAATGCAAAATGTAAAATGAAAAAAAAAAAAAAAAAAAAAAAAAAAAAAAAAAAAAAAATATATATATATATATATATATATATATATATATATATATATATATATATATATATATATATATATATATATATATATATATATATATATATATATATATATATATATATATATATATATATATATATATTATATATATATATATATATATATATATATATATATATATATATATATTCTAACATCGCCAGTAGGTGTTTTCGTTGAAGCAGGGCAATGTGAAGCCACAGTTTACCGTATGCGTTTTCTTGCTTCAAAAATAGAAAGGAAAATGGACGAGGGAGCACGTTTTTTTAGGGTCTGAAAAATTCAAAATATAATTAAGAAATTACAATATATATATAATAAAATGTATAGTAGGATGCAGTTGCAACTAGGATTTTTGGTTTTATTTTTTTTTCTAACATTTACTGTATAAACGTAAAGATACACAAAATAAAAAAAAAAACGGATTTTTACAAGTATCCATATATAGATAAAAAATCTGATTTTCGAAGTATCTATGAATATTTAAACGTCCAAAGCATGAAAAATGTCTCGAACAGAAACAATTCTCTAAAAAAAAAAGACGGAATATATTACCTGATACTCAGCCATCTTAATCTGAACAAACTTGACCTAACCTAGGAAGCCCTGGGCTAGCCTAAGGAATTGGTCTTTCTTTCCTTATCAATCCCGAATAACACATAATATCATGACCCAAAATTTAATTTAGTTGAGTCAGGAGGTTCCCTATGGAAAACTTCCCTGCCCCGCTATCTTCTGGACGGGAGTTCGAACACAGCTCCAGCACGATACTTTTAATCGTAACCTCGTCGTCCTTGTGAGCTAAGGATGGTTGTTTGGGGGAGCCTATAGATTTACCTACTGAGTCATCATAAGCCATTGACTGGACCTCCCTGGTCCTACCTTCATGGAGAGAGGTCTTGGGCGCTGATCATATGTGCGATAGCCCTACTGTAATCTTAGACAACAAAGATTAAATAAAGATATTCCAGCTTAACTGGAGAGAGAGAGAGAGAGAGGAGAGAGAGAGAGAGAGAGAGAGAGAGAGAGAGAGAGAGGAGAGAGAGAGAGAGAGAGAGATAATCCTCGTGATACTGACTGGAAACGAGACCGGTGAAAGCATTTCCTGTCTATTGCAGCAATCCTGTTGCTTTGAAATCGCCTCTGGAAGATTTATCTGAACCGAATGCTGCCACAAGAAAGGGTTTTCTGGTCAACTGATTAAATTCTTCTTTTCTTTCTTTGTATTTTCTAAGGCAATGACTTAAATAACATGCCTGCGAATGTTGTTATTATTTGTAAGATAGAGATATTATATCTCTCTGTTAATATATCTATCTATTTACCCAGATATCTGTTTATCTATCTACGTAAATGTCTGTTTATCTGTCTAACTAGATATCTATTTATCTAAACATCTGTATATCTATCTGTCTACCAACATATCTGTCTATCGACCTACCTAAAATAGTTATCTATCTCCCTAGATATGTGTATCTATCTGAATATACCTCTATCTATTTAAATATATGTTTATCTACCCATCTATCTATCTACCTACCCAGATATTTGTCGATTCATCTACCTAGGTATCTGTCTACTTATCAATCCATACATATAACTAACCATAAAAAAAATCGGTCTCTATATATAGGCTACGTACTGCCCAACGATCTATTCTAGAAGCACAATAGACTCTATAGAATATATTCTCTCTCTCTCTCTCTCTCTCTCTCTCTCTCTCTCTCTCTCTCTCTCCTCTCTCTCTCTCTCTCTCTCTCTCTCTCTCCTCTCTCTCCAAGACTTCCTTCGTGGCCAAAACACTAAAAACTTTATCCCAGTGCTCTTCGAAAAGACTATTGTAAGTCTTTTTTAAAGCGCCGCTTTCCGCTAATACTGCTTGCAAGCGCTCCATCAGTCTTTGCAAAGGAGGCTTCAAGACCCTTTTGGTATTTGTAAATTCCCTTTCACTTTCTTCAATTTTTATGGAGTATAAAATTCCATTCGTTTAACTAAGTCAGGTTT
>NC_090756.1:30566238-30568738 GCF_036898095.1 Palaemon carinicauda
AATCTTTCTGAGCGAATACTTTTTTGATTTGACTGCAGGAAGCGCCAGTACTGTGTGTCCTTCGAATACTGGATTATTATTATTATATATTTTTACCAGTGTGGAAGTGATAATTTATATTCTGAGTAAGTACAGTATTGTTTATCTTTGCTTATCGTGATTGTGAATGATAGGAACAGTTTATTATTTATCTTTGATTATAGTGCGATAGTTCAGTTAGTTAGGAGTGTTCGTAAGTGTTTTTCTTTTTTATTTTGGCAGGCCGTGATTCCTCCTTTGGAGAGACTCAAGTTTGAAAGTGGATTATTGTTGATGACCTGGCCTGTATACGATTTTTTTGGACTGTTTTATTGGATTGCTGAACTGTTGATGACCTGGCCTGTATACGATTTTTTTTTGGACTCTTTTATTGGATTGCTGAACTGTTGATGACCTAAGCCTGTGAATTGAGATTGCTGATAATACTGAGGTTTATGATGATGATGATTATGATTAGAACGACCACCCCAATCACTGAGACAGTTATGGCAAATGGCCACCGAGTGGATTGTTGACCACAAAGCTGTGTTAGTGGGCTGCAAAAGACAGTTGGCAGTGTGTGGACGACTGTTAGTGTCCATAAAATATATATACGTACATATTTTGGTGTTGGTGGTGTGAGGTTAATGTTAAGTTTTGATAGTTTTTTTTTGGTTTATTTGAATGGTGTTTATTGTATATTTAGTGTTAAGTTTTTGGATGCAGTTGATTCTAGTTTTAAGTGTAAGTTTTAGAGAATATAGTTTTAAGGTTATGTTTTGTTTCAATTTCGTCCTTTTTGTCTAAGAGTCTGGTTGTAGATTACGTAAGGGGAAAGTTTGTTTTGTGGAGACCATTGTCAGTAAGTGTGATTCAGGGTGTGGGGGTTGTCCTTGCAAATTCCTGCCACAATATGAACAATTAAGATAAAAAATTTGAAGAACACTAACAACATTATAACAAATCTTTCATATATCAAGCATAAGAACTGCAGGAAAATTGAGAAAGAGACATAAGCAAGAAAACTCTCCCCCAAGACAATGGAAGACCATGGTACAGAGCCAATGGTACTACCCAAGACTTCCTATTCTTTCAGGTGCATAAAATCTACTTTACAATGCAGTCATCCACATAATGCCAATGCGCTTCGAAGCCACAAGGTTTTTAAAATAGGATAGTGTTTTTGACATCTATGGTAATTGTAGTAAGCTTTTTCAAGTTTTCATGGCAAGTTAACATCAATTGGGATTGTATAACAAAAGTATTCCATTTTTAAATTTTCATAGCATCTTGCAATCCTTTGTTCTTTTTACGTGTTTATTGTAACCTGAAATATATCTATTATGCCACAAATTCTTATTAAAATCATTCAAACAATTTGTTAACATTGATTTTAATAACAAATAAAAACATAAAAAAAAACATACTACAAATGCAGCCTTTCTCTTTTAGTCCACTATAAGACAAATTCCTCAGACATGTCCTGATCACATCTTGGGATTAGCTAATTTTCATCAACACACTGGCCAACTGCGGATTGATGGTAGGAAACTTAGTATGGGTGACCCTGACAAATATAGCTCTGCTAATCATTGCAATATTATTATTATTATTATTATTATTATTATTATTATTATTATTATTATTATTATTATTATTATTATTATTATCATGTAAGCTACAACCCTAGTTGGAAAAGCATGATGCTATAGCCCAAGGGCTCCAACAGGTAAAATGAGTCAGGGAGAGATGGAAATAAGGAAACAGATAGGATAGTGTGCCCAAGTGTACCGTCAAGCAAGAGAACTCTACCCCAAGACAGTGGAAGAAAATGGTACAGGGGCTATGGCACTACCCAAGACTAGAGAACAATGGTTTGATTTTGGAGTGTTCTTCTCCTAGAAGAGCAGCTTACCATAGCTAAAGAGTCACTTCTACCCTTACCCCAATGGCCCCCGAATAATCACAGTGCAGAAGTTAACAATAGGCAATATGTAAAGAAACTGATAACAGAGTGAGAATTACAGTTCCTTTTATCAAGTGAGGAAGTTATGTATGTATTTATGTATGCATGTATGTCCCCTACACAACAAGTGCATAAAATAAAAACAAGATAAAATAGGAAACAAGTAAGGAAGATTTTCTAGCTGGATAATGGTGGAAGTTAAGTCGTCACTGCCACCTAACTGCAAAGTGTGGCTTTAACAGCTCATGCAATTTCCCCTTGCAAAGGAAGTACACCAAATTAAGGCTAAACGAAATTCCCCTTTAAAAATTCGAAAAAATCTAAACATCGTATTTTAAATATCAGAGCTTCGTATGTTATACCAGCAAAGGCGCTGTCAGAAAACCTTTCCTGGAGTGTGGAATATTTCGTTGTCGGATTCATTTGTCAATAGATTATCGGTTTTTCTTTTCTGGATAGAAAATGGAAAAGTACGAATGGCAGGGGAAAGGAATCCTGATATTGAATGTTTTGCCG
>NC_090756.1:30573738-30591238 GCF_036898095.1 Palaemon carinicauda
CTTTATAAAAAAACACAGGGAAAATACCATTTGGGTCTGCTCCTCCATAAGCATCAAGGTACATCAATAGCTTTAATTTCACGAGATCGAGAATGAGGAAGTTCAAGTTTTTCATTACTCCGTTTACTACATACATATATATATATATATATATATATATATATATATTATATATATATATATATATATATATATATATATATACATATATATATATATATATATATATATATATATATATATATATATATATATATATATATATATATATATATATATATATATATGGTCCAGCACTTTGCTGCAGTAGAGGGGCTTGAGTGCCTCAGTGATGGGCTGGGCAATGGCGGTGGGGTATTTTATCCACCCTGGCATGCTCAACCATACCGCTAAGGCCAGTTCCGAGAGACCAGACCAGGACTGGACCCCTATAGGCCTTCTCCTTTATTTAAGATGGGCAAAGGCTAGGAGAAGGAAAACTCCAAAATAAAACCAAACAAGACCCCAAAGGCGGAGCTTCCCTGCGCCGGCGGAAGAGGGCGATGCCTGTCGGGCAGGCAACAAGGCGGGCCTTGACATACCAAGAACCCGGCGGCCCGATGCAACCAACATCGGAGAAGCCGCCTGTCTCATATGTCTTGAGCCGCGGTGAAAACGGTGTGTGCCAAGTGTGTGTGCGTGGCCGTTGCAAAGCCACGACCACCCAAAACAATATACCCAGTTACAGGCATTCTGACGTTTATCAGACATAAGCACCCACCCCATAGATAGGAGGCTGATGACTAACGACAGAACCAATACTCGAACACGAGTGGGCGCCGACGATATATATTTATATATATATATATATATATATATATATATATATATATATATATATATATATATATTATATATATATATATATATATATATATATATATATATATATATATATATATATAGTCAGACATTTGTCCTTTTATTATATAAGGGAGACTGAAGAATCCATTTAAAGAAAAAGCGAATATTTTTTTTTTTTGCTTTGATATAAACAACAAAGTTTTGACAGAATTATTCCGTGAACGGTTCCTCATTTTTTGTTGATATAATCTTGAACAAGGAGCTAATTATCTCTGTAAGAATTACCGTTGAAAATAAACTTTTCTTTAAGTTAAAATATGTCTTTGAATATATTTTCTGATTCGTCTTATGTCTTCGAAAGCGGAAAAAGGATTAATCAGCACAGAATATAATCAAATCCAATACATCTCATCTCTGTCTCTCTCTCTCTCTCTCTCTACCCGAAGATCATCTTGATCCCCTCAGAAATGACTTTATATTGGTTAAGGATGAATTACTTCTTCCAACTCTACGATAAAAAAAGTTCCAATGAGAATGAGTATAGAAACTAAAGCCTTCGAAAGTTCAGCAGATGGGGTTTGGGAGTTGGAGGGGGAGGGGGGTTACAACTTAAGGTTAGGTAATAGAGTATAACAATATTTTCAGGATTACCCTTTTAAGGGTTTAAAGGGCACTCATGAATAACAAAAGCAAGGGACAGTAACATTGTCCTAAAAAGCAGGACAATGCCCTAGACACTAACCATATATACATATGATCAGCTCCTAAGACATATCCACCAAAGCTAGCACTAGGAAGCGCCAGACAAAGGATGCTGATGACTCAGCAGATAGACTTGTAGGCTACTCCAAACCCGCCATCCTTTGCTCAAAAGAACGATGAGGTTGCAGCAACCAAAGAAACTAACTAGTTTGGGCGGGACTCGAACCTCAGTCTGGAAATCACCAGGCAGGGACATTAATACTTATGTCACCTCACACCTGGTATTGGAATTAAGTTACACTTTTGTTAAATAATTCCTGTCGTACAAAAGGAGAAATTAGACGACTCTAATTCTCATTTTATTAGGAAACATATTTAACTCTTTTGATTTTCTAAGAAAAACTAATTCAATATAAGAAGTTATATAAATCTTGTATGAAATTTAATAGCATTTTTCTCATGGTAAAACATTTAATCCTCAAAGTGGTATTAAATCACCTTACCAACCAGTCTGTCAAATTTTGATATTTGTAATTATTTATCCTGTCTTTTGACGTTATTTTTATTATTTAGAGGAATAGAGCATATTGGGCAAATACTTATCATATTATAAATATTATATATAATATATATATATATATATATATATATATATATATATATATATATATATATATATATATATATATATATATATATATATATATATTTATTTATTTATATATGTATAATATATATATATATATATATATATATATATATATATATATATATATATATATATATATATATATATATGTATATATATATATATATATATATATATATATATATATATATATATATATATATATATATATATATATAGCATGCTAAGTATTCTAGTATTGATAGTGAGGTCAAAAGAAAAGCCAGGAATGACTGGAGAGAATATTTAGACAGTAAAGCAGATGAGGCTGACAAAGCTATGAAATCAGGAAGTGGCTATGGTGTGAAAATTGCTCTTAGAATTATTAATGAAATAGCTATGAGGGCAGAGAAGAAGAAGTATTTACCCATCATAAAGAGAGATGGATCTATTATAACAACAGAAGATGAAGAAAGGCAACGTTAGATGGAACACTTTAGTAAGGTTATGAATACGAGATATGAAGGGAATAATTTGATTGATATACCTGAAGCTGATGTAGACCTTGATGTGCCCAAAAATGAATTCAGTTTATTTGAAGTTGAAGCTACTGTTTACCCCTCTGAGCAAGTAAATGCAATATTGCTTCGTCAACATGCTGAGTTGATTGGTTTCGTGGAAATCTCCACTGTGATAGAAATATACTCTGACCAGTAGGCTTACAACACGTCACCTATCAGACCTAACACACGTCACCTATAAACAGAGTTGTGTGACAATAATTTATGATAGTCCCAGTACTCTTAAAAAGGTCATTATTATCACTGTATAAAACACATGCTTAGGGCATATATATATATATATATATATATATATATATATATATATATATATATATATATATATATATATATATATATATATACTGCACACACAAATACACAGGTAACTCAAGACCTCTCCTTGAGAGGCAATCCCATGCTGAGTCAGAAACTGGCAAAATAAAGATATTAAGGAAATGAGAGAAATTACCCAAGGATGATATAAGACGAGCGTCTGCAGAAACACGAAAAAATCATGTTGGCGTATCAAGGGAAATGCTCACTCAGTTCCATCAAAGTTTGCAAGAGAGAGAGAGAGAGAGAGAGAGAGAGAGAGAGAGAGAGAGAGAGAGAGAGAGAGAGAGAGAGAGAGAGAGAGAGAGAGAAATTATATTAGCCTTCTCTTGCTACTTAATTAATGCGTTTAAGAAATATTAGCCCATTTTACATTAGAAATGCTAGAAAGTTTATCATTGGCTATTATCAATTAATGTCATCATATATAAAAACATATTCCTCCTGATTCAGATACTCCAAAGTAGGCCGATATTCTGTAGGGAATCTAAATGTTATTACCTATTCGAACGGACTATTCTTATTTATCAAATATGCAATGATTGAAAAAATGTTTTTAAAAGAAAAAAAAAAAATATTTTACGTCCATTTATAAAATAAAAAAAAATAAGATTTTAACGATATAAATATGTATAATCAAACGCTTACTTCATGTTTTACCTAATAACCATATGTAGTTGCTTGCCTGATTAAACAGAATGTACAGATTGAAAAAATAGATGTCTAATAAAGAAAATTTACCTCTTATCTCCATTATGGCCCAAATAAAAATATTTTAACATTAAAAAATTATATTATTAAAAGCTTATTTTAAATGTTATCTCTTAATCTCCAATATCATCACGAGAACAACATAGTTGCTCGCTTGAATTAGAAAAATAGGTCTAAAACGGATATTTACCTCTTACCTCCATTACGGTACAAATAAATAGATTTCAACAGTACATAAACATATCATTAAACTCTCACTTTAAATGTCATCTCAGAATCTCCTGTATCCTCCCGAGAACAACATAGTTACTTGCTTGACTAAACAAAACAATCATGATGACGTCATCAGCGTGGTTGTGTTTGTGGTTTCTCCCGACCGCCATGTTTATAACATCGTGAAATTCCCACAGCAAAAAGTAGCCGGTTCCATTTGAATGTCCCTCAGTGGAGATTTGCATGATATAAAGTTTTTGGGAATATCTACACACACACACACACACACACACACACACACACACATACACACACACACACACATATATATATATATATATATATATATATATATATATATATATATATATATATATATATATATATATATATATATATATATATATATATATGTGTGTGTGTGTGTATGTGTGTGTGTGTGTGTGTATTAAATAACATGACTTTTTGATTAGCTCACCAGACTTTCAAGTGAGTTCCACAAGGCGCTAGAAGAGGTGGATGACCTAGGCCTACATGGCTGAGGACTATGCAACGTGAAGGAGATGCTGAATGGAGAAGTATTGATTTAAAAGCTCAAGATAGACACGCCTGATGAACTCTGACCGAGTCCCTTTACATTAATAGGCGTAGGAGGAGATGATGAGGATGAATAATTGTCTTGTAACAATTTCGCTGAGAAGTAATTCTTTGTTCCTATTAATAATTCATTATTTCTGTTTAATTACAAAATATAATGACAGGTAAAATGTAATCTACAACTTTCCCCACGATTAGCTCACTGAAACATCGTGCGTGGAAATGTAATTAAAACCGTTGATGAGAATATTTGAAGTTTATGATCTCTCTCTCTCTCTCTCTCTCTCTCTCTCTCTCTCTCTCTCTCTCTCTCTCTCTCTCTCTCTCTCTCTCTCTCTAGCCTAGGTGTACAATATCTTCATGGCTCGTCAATATCTTTGATTATTATTATTATTATTATTATTATTATTATTATTATTATTATTATTATTATTATTATTATTTGATAAGCTACAACCCTAGTTGGAAAAGCAGGATGCTATAAACCCAAGGGACCCAAAAAGAAAAAAAATAGCCGAGTGAGGAAAGGAAATAATGAAACAGAATACCGCGTCTGAGTGAATCCTAGACACTGGGAAAAATAGGAATAATCTCTGGGGAATTGTCACTGTCACTTACCTCTGCCGTTCATGAGAGACCTTTAAACCTCTAAATTGCAGTTTGTGACTTTTCATTTCAAGAAAGGTTTTTTTTATTATGAATGACACTGATACGTCGAAGCTTTTTTTAATAGTATTCGAACCTATTCTTCGGAGATAATTAAAAGTCAAACAATGATAATTAAATAAACTATCATCAATGACCAAATGTTACAAATATAACAATCGGTTATAAAAGTGGAAATGGAATAATTCTTTTTCGAAGTACATCTGCCAACAACAACAAATGCAGCTGTTTCTAGTCCACTGTAGGGCAAAGGACTCAGGCATGTCCTTAGTCATATCCGGGGTACAACCACTCTTTATCTCCATAATGGTCACTGAGGATTGGTGACGGTGGGAGGTTTGCATCTGATCGCTCACGGCAAACCAACCTGGTATTGGTGGCCCTAACTAAAATAGCTTTACTGATTATGGCGATACTCAAACGCTTTCACCATAATGTATCTACACTCAGAAAGGGATATATATATATATATACATATATATATATATATATATATATATATATATATATATATATATATATATATATATATATATATATATATATATATATATATATATATATATATATATATATATATATATATAACATCAAGTGATGTAGATATAGATAAACACTGCAACAAATGTAAGTGAACAATACCTGTCTTTCTTGCTTTCAATGGGTTCATCCTCATCAAAACCCGAACAAGGTTTACCTGATTGAAAAGTCGCCTTCTTTGAGACTCCAATTCTCTATTGCATTATGCAAATCGCTATTGGGGAACCTCGCATTAAATCGGTCGCTATTTGCTGTCGGAATTCCAGGCATTGTAAACATCGGGGCACAAAACAAAACACAAACACAAACACGATTATGGCGCTATCAAGGCCGTATCCCGGGAAGTACTGACAAGACAAGCGAGAGACTTTGTTGAAGTTATGTTCATTAGTTTAGTCATGCGAGAAACTATATTCCTGAGGAGATGGCATAATGATGCTTTGGAGTTGATTGTTTTATAAAAATAAGAAATACCATAAGTCTTAATACCTATTTAGATAAAACATTTCAATTCAAGTCGGTAGATAGAAAAATAAAAATTATATATGAAGGGAAGTCTATTACTGGGCTGATGGATGAAGCGACTGAAAGATGAACTTATCAAGTTTCAGGGCTCTGTCCAGGTTAAACTGTTCCTTCTTAAGGAAAATCAAATCTTGCTCCAAAGACAACAGTAAATTGCGTCACAGTAGCATAATATGAAAGAAACCATTGGTGAGAATAACGGTGGGATATTTCAACCGGGAGAAGAGTCTATATACGCACACCAACACAACTGGCCGCAGCGGGAGAAATTTAAAAGGACGTTTGCCCGGATTTATCTTTTTGTTTTCCCGCCTTTTCCAATTCGCAAGAATAAGAGGAAATGGTTGATAGGGAGAGGAAATAAACTGATATTTAGTGTCACCTTATGACATTATTTTGGTGAAATTAATGAAACGCTAAGAATTAGTACAGAATTGGTGGCTATGCAGATTTAGATCAAGATGGTGACTGGTAGAAACAGTGGTATTGAAACAAGCATTTGAATTATTATTAATTGCTATGAGAATCATAAGTTTGTGAAATATACCCAACAGAATTCATTATAAATTGAAGTGAATCCGTCACTGGTTTAGCTTAACTCTCTCTCTCTCTCTCTCTCTCTCTCTCTCTCTCTCTCTCTCTCTCTCTCTCTCTCTCTGTGTGTGTGTGTGTGCGTGTGTTTGTGTGTTGAAATACAGCCACTTACATTTAGAGTGCGTGTCTCCAGAGAAGAACTAATGAAGTCATTATCTCATTCGTTCCATCTCGATGAAGTATACATTATGTATACTGAGATATAACCAGGATCTCTCTCTCTCTCTCTCTCCTCTCTCCTCTCTCTCTCTCTCTCTCTCTCTCTCTCTCTCTCTCTCTCTCTTCGCTGAATGACCTCGAAAAGAAGAAAAATAGCAACTAAAAACTACAAATAAAAATTAAATTCATTCAAGAGTTCTTGGAACTGATTCTGTTTGTGTCCCAATACTAAGAAGTGCTAACTGTTTCTTTCTTTTTAATTCAGTTTTGGGTTAAATCTGCATAATGGAGATGGATTGGGCATGTTCTTTGCACCCCCCAAGAGAGATTAGTTCACCAAACGTTTAGCTGGGCTCCGCAAGGCAATAGAAGATTTGGAATAACCATGCCTAAATGGGTGAAGAATATGAAGTGTTAAGCAGATGATGAATAGCGAAGTATTTATTTAAAAGCTTAATATAAAGACATCTAACCGAGACCCCTTATACACACACACACACACACACACACATATATATATATATATATATATATATATATATATATATATATATATATATATATATATATATATATATATATATATATATATATATATATATATATAAAACAGGCCTGTTTATATTTACAATGTATAATTACATTTAGTAAATAACACAATGAGAAAAGTTTCAAAGACATTTATACTTTTAAATCTTTTAATGCACCAGCCACACGTTGAGATACTACCGCTAGAGTGTTATTGAGTCATCAGACTGGCCAAACAAAATGGTTTTTTATTCAGCTGAAGTTGGTTGATTGGTTGTTCAATGGATCACATGATATTTTTACTCAGAAAAAGAGGCAAACATGTTGACACTGATTCTATAGGCAATTACTAAAGGCAAAAAATCTAATGTTATTTACATTGAAACAGTTCTTTTTTTTTTTTTCATTTAAAATGTTTTCCTGAGAAATCAAGAACATTGTTTTCGAAGTGTAAAAACAAAAAAAAAAAACTAGGATATTAAAAAAAAAACAGGTCCAGAGTTATATTTTCAATTTACAAATAGCTATATATAATGCACAAATATATATATATATATATATATATATATATATATATATATATATATATATATATATATATATATATATATATATATATATATATATATATATATATATATATATATATATATATATAGAGAGAGAGAGAGAGAGAGAGAGAGGAGAGAGAGGAGAGAGAGAGAGAGAGAGAGAGAGAGAGAGATTCGTTTTACTCAGAGCTGTAGTTGAACGTACTAAAGAAATAAAAGAATGATAGGAATATTCCCATGGGAATATTGGTGGCAAACTTCTGGAATGGAAGTCCCCAAGCCATTCCAGGAAATATTGAAGACGAAAGGGAAGGAAAACTTCTGGGAAAAAAGGAACAAGAGAAAATAGTATTTTAATACTTGACCTTCAATATAAGCTGCCATAAAAATCTCTGCTGTTATTGTATACTATTGGAAACGTCCCTGCTTGTTGATCGCCAGACTCGTGTTCAATTCCTGCTAAAACTCATTAGTTCCCTTGGTGTCTGCAACCTCAGCATCCTTGTGAACTAAGGATAGGCAGTGGGGGGTGGAGGGGCCTATAGGTCCACCTGCTAAGCGTTTAGCAGCAAATGCCTGCCCCTCCCAGGTCCTTGCTTGGTTAGAGAGGTAGCTTGGGCGCTGGTCATATGTATATATGGTCAGTCTTTCCTCATTGGTAGCTTCTACTTAGGATATTTTTGTGAGCGATATACCAGAGATATTTTACCTTAGAGGTATCAACGGAGTTCTATCCTCCAGAGTGAATATCCCAAAAGATATCGTGTATAAATCAGGGACGTGGTCATAACAATACATGGTTAACCTTCCCAGAATAGAGTTAAACTTGTCTCAAGGGATAAGGTAGCGGTAGGATTCGTTGGCAAGAGAGCCGTTACAACTCCTGATCTTAATGTGCTGCAACTAACATGTACCCTGTCGAACCCTTCCCCTTTGCAGTCGCCATCTTTGATGATCGCTTGAAGAGTTTCCGACTTTTTTCCTTGGCTTTATGAGTGATTTTTGATCATGGATGCTTCAGCTTCTTTCTCATCAACTAAGTTCAGTACCCCTTTTTCGTGTGTTGGAGAATTCTACGTTTCCATCCAGTGTCTTATCTGATATGTATGTTTTTAATGTACCAAGGGCTACATGCGGTCGGCACCATTGCATCATGTTACCAAATAGCTCAGAAATGCTTAGATACTTAGTCATATTGCTGTAGGAATATGTTTTACATTATTATTTCAAGGTGTGGTATCTTCATGGTATCCCCCCCATCCTTCCTTGGTGTTTCTTGTGTGTTTTATATCAGCATTGACATAGGCTAGCCTACCCTAGCCAGCGGCCATGCCTGGTAAATTTTCACTCGTGCACCATACCCTTCTATCACCTAACCTTCCTAGTTCAGTGAGGCTGTCTATCTTGTCAAGCGGTCGATTCATCATGGCAAGGAGCTGCTTTCTTGAAGGTTTCTCTGAGAGTTGTATAGTGTTTTTAGTTGCCATAGGGTGACTGTTTTCAGTTTCCTTAGGGTAACTGTTTTCACTTTCCACATAGCCTATATGTTTGGTGAGGTGGCACAGGTCTTAGGATCCTGATCCCTGCATCTACTTATGTTTACCCATTGGAACTCGTAACCCCCTGTTCTGATGCTGACTAGTAGACCCCCTTGTGTCACCTTAACCCTTTTTAAGCTTCTCTCTTAGTCTTCGGTAGGCTATGCCTGGTTGTGAGGACTTATCCTCTTTGCCCTCTCGCTGCAGACCTCTTGGAACACTATTGTTCTTCTAATGCTGCGGTTGGGCACTCCTGTCACGCTGCCTTACCATTTTCTGAGTCTACCATCACCACCCGCTTCTTCCCTTATCCTTGTGTCTGTTAGTGTGCCTACTTTTAAGCTGTCTTTCCTGGCACTAAGTAGGCAAGATTTTCTCCTCCCTTGGTCAAAATTTCTCTGCTGCTTTAGAGACCCCCCTTGAGTGTTTTCTCTGCCCCATCCCTTTCCTAGTTAGGCCATAGCCTGACTGTACTAGGAACTATGTTCCTCTTGTCAAGTCATCTAATCCTAGCTTTTAAGCTTTCCCTCACCCGCTATGTAGGCTAGGCTTGCCTGCATAGTTCTCCCTTTGGCCTAACCCTATCTAGGTGTAGAGTTGATACCCATTGGGGTCCTCCTCCGCCACGTTGGTAGTGCCTACTCTGTCTACAGCTTCGCTTCTTGTGCTATATCTCTCTTGCTATGGCATCTTAACTCCCTTGCCTGATTAGCCTATCTAGTTAGAGGTGTCACCTTCTGTCACTGCTTCCTGTCTTGTCAGGTTGAGTTCTTCTAGTGCTGACTGTGTGTTGTCTATGGGCCATTCCCTCTGCCACCCTCAGCTGCAGTCTTAGCCTAGCTATCTGCTCTTTCCCTATCCCGCATCTGAAGAACATTGTTCTCGAGAGTTGGTCGATTGAATCCTGCCTGGTGGTCACGGCATCCTTTAAATTTCTAATTCTTATCACCCTGGCCATCTTGTACGGCTCTCATTATCTTATGGAATATCTCCCAGCTTTTCATAAGTTAATGATAATGATCAGGTCTTGGCATGTTCATTTTTCTTCATGGCATTCTTACTTACTTTACCTACTTCACTTTGATGGCTGCTTTTCCGGTCAATACAGCAGGGGAACCCCAATCTCTACAAGACCACCACTGTTGATTTACCTTGTTCATTCAGAGTATTTAACGTTTCTTATCGCGTATTGTTCATTTACTGTTAAATGGTCACTGTTAAAAGACTCATGAAATAAGAAAGTCTTCAGTTTCCTCTTGAAAGCCTTAATGTCTCCAATCATTCGAATGATTCGTGGGAGCTTAATATATAGGCTTGGGGCTGCATATCTAAAGGCTCTGGAGCCTAAAGTGGTTATAAATCTAGGTTCCAACAGTTTGAAGCCATCTGTAACTATTCTCGCATCGACATGATTTGTTGGCTGCGTAATATGTAGCAATTCTCTTAAGTATTTTGGACGCCTGGTTCTGATAACTTGGTTGGTTATTGTACATATTTTAAATTCAATTCTTGCTTTAATCGGCTTCCAGTGTAAATCGATTAGTATAGGGGTGATCCTTTCTCTAGGTGGGACACCTTTTATCTGTCTTGCTCCTTTGCTTATTATGTTTTGTGAAATCTTGAATTTGCACTTTTGGTAAATTGTAGAAGATAGAGTTGCAGGAGTCAATCCTGGTAATAACACAGTTTATCACAAGTTTCTTTACAGAATTCTCGTCCAAGTACTTTTTTATAAACGCAATATTTCTTAGATGATAACCAGCAGTTTTTATTACATTATTCATTTGGGCATTTAGAGACAGGTTATAGTCAACAAATACACCTAGATCTGGAACTTTACTAGATATCGGCACCGAGTCATTATTTATGTTCATTTGAATATCACCTAAGTTTCTCAAGCCGTTTCTCCGGCCCACTACCATGAATCCAGTTTTGTTCTCATTTAATTTCAGTTGTTTAAATGTCATTCATTCTCTAACACTGTCAAGGATTCGGTTTAGAGTTTCAGTAGAGTCATGTATATCATTTATGGAGAAGTAAAATTGTGTGTCATCTGCAAATAATTTAGACTTCATGCCATGCCTTTGTAGCATTTTCGATATACCAATAGTATAGATGCAGAATAAGATTGGGCCAAGCACACTCCCCTGGGGTACCCCTCTGTTTAAGGGTTCATACGATGAATAAGAGTTTCCAGTTTGTACACAGTAATTTTCACAAACTAATTAGTCTTTTAGCTATTCTAAGCCTTGATCTTCAACGCCGATGGACCGTAGATCATTTAGTAGCAGTTCATGCACCACTGTATCAAAAGCAGCACTGAGATCGAGCAGCATTAGGGTACCACATTTATTTTCATCCATCATTTCTAGCATATCATTTACAACAGAGCAGATGGCTGTCTCCGTAGAGTATAGTTTTCTGTAAGCAGATTGGTTGTCAGGCAAAGCTTCTATTACTTCTAAGTGGCTGACTAGTTGTTCAAGAATTACATATTCAAGCACTTTTGAGACAAAGGATAGATTTGAAATAGGTCTATATGAGCTCAATTCCTGGTAGTCCGGTGCATTTTTCAGAACTGGGGTGCCTATAGCCATTTTCTCAGATTTATGAAACTTACATTCACCAATGCTTGATTTTGCTATTCTCATTATTATTTCGGATAGACTAGGAAAGTCTCTCTCTCCAATTACTTCAGACATTGGCATAGGTTCGATTGCGCAGTTTGTTTCTTTGCTCTCTTGATAATTCTGGTGATGTCATCTTGTGTTATGTTGTTAAATCGTATTAATTTTGTTTCTATGCCTCCTGTATCATTAATCTGATGTTGAATATTTACAAATAACCTCGTTATGTTTTCAATTTTATTTTTAAAGAATACTAGAACATTTTTTGCTAGTTCCTGGTCACTGTATCCATCAGGTAGCTTTTTTTTCTTTTACATTTCCCATTATATCATTCAGGAGACGATATAACTTATTTATGTCTGTTGCCGCTTCGAGGATCTTTCTCTTATAGTATTCAATTTTTTTTTCCTTCTTAGTAGGTACTGTAGTTATATTGACACGCAGCAGTTTTGTATTCTACCCAAGTACTTTCTGTTTTTAACCTATTCCACTTTCTTTCTTTACTCCCTTTTTCCCTCTTGTTTACCAAAGTCTCTCCATCAAACCAAGGAGATTAGTCTTTTACGGTTACAGTCTTTTCCATTGGTGGGCAAATGGTATATTCACTTTTACTCACTTTATTGTGAGTAGTCATAGGACAGTTAGCACACTTTGCTCCTAACAGACGTTGATAATCATAATCACAGGGAATGTTGAAAGCATCATTTATTTTTTTTATAACTTCTTCAATAAATATGGTAGGAGAAAAATCTTATTTATGTCTAAAGTTTATTTTCTTTACTAATGCATGTTTCTGTAGAGGTAGGCTAAAAGTAATAAGTTTGTGTACTGGGGAGATAGTACATTTCTCTTTGACTTTTATATCTGATACAATATTATTCATTTCATCACTTATAACTAAGTCTAGCGTATGCCCAGTTAAAGTAGTTGTACAGTCGACATATTCACTAGTTGGTATGATTCTAGTAACTCACTAAATGCAAAAGCGTCAGGATTTGATGAGTTATCCATCAAAAAATGAAAGTCTCCAGAGACAACTAATTTGTTTTTTCCATGGTAATCATCTCAATGAGAGCACAAGATTCTTCAAAAAAGATACTAGTTTTTGTTCTAGGAGGTTTGTAGATTGTTACAAAGGATATTCTTCTATTTTTCTGGTGTAAATTTTATTTCTATATATTCAAAGCTTGTTACACTAATTCTTTTCTACGTTTTGAGTTTTGAGTAATTTTTATGAATAAAGAGTCCGACACCCCCACCAGACCTACCTTCTCTCGGTATGTGAAAGAAGGCATGTGTAGGGGACGACATTTCAGTGATCTTTGCCTAGTCCAAGTTATTTAGCCATGTTTCAGATAATGCTAGTATACCTAAATATTTCTCATTTATTAATTCTCGAATTTGAACAGTCTTTTTACCTACATATTGTATATTTACATAGCCACAGTTTATGACATCCCTAGTAACCATGATCAGTATTTTCCGCTAGTCTTTTCAATTCCAAGTTAAAAGCATTGCAGTCTCTAGAATTTACTGTGCGATCACTTGGTCTGTTTAACTTTGTGCAGTTTATACACTTTGACTCTTGCGAATTACACTCCCTGGTGGAGTCTCTACCGGAACATTTCCCGCAGACTCTATCTTCATTCTTAGACTTGTAATCTTTTTCAGTGTCCATACCTCTGACAAAGGTAGCAGGTGATCACATGGTACCTATCAGGTATGTTTTAGATACCCAATCGTAACGAAACTTTTTCCCCATTATCATGAATAGCCTTCCGAACTTCAGGATCACATTTCCGCACAAGGTGGGTTGTTCCCCCCCCCCCTCACTTTTTCTTTCAGTTATTTTAGTAGTTGTTTTTGTTGATTTAATTATCAGCATATTTTTTTCCTTTAACTTTGTCAGCAAATGTCAGTTTCTCCGGTTTTGGGTTTATCAATGTTTGAAATGTTGCTCTAATTGATTCCATATACATGGCAAGAATGGGAACTTTCTCAGTGAGGTTAGTGGTCTGGGTGGTCGGTGCAAAGATTCCTGGCAAAATAAGACCAACCCTTTGATGACTTCATAACCAATGACGTGTACTCCCCGGTTGGCAGCAGTCACAATACATCCTGTTATGATTCGTATTTATGATTCACGATTTCATGTAGCACTTTATAGATCATAACAATATTCTTAGAAGTTAGTGGTAGTTTACTAGGTTCAGTTTTAAGTTTATAATTTAAAGGGGGAAATAGATAAAATCACTTAACCACTTTTATTTACAATATATATATTCTACACTTATGTACAGAAATATAAAGAAATAATGATAAATAAATTCATAACATTCTCTTAAGTAAATCCATTGGTGTTTCGAAACAAAATGAACAGTAATATCTTACCGAATACATATAAACACTTTTAAATCCAAGTAATAAATCCAAGAACCGTTAATCACCAATCCAGGAAACACACTGGATAAAGCAAACTTTATTGTCGAAGTAAACAATATTTGGTCATCCAAGGACCATGGAACAAACAAACAATACTTAAATCACAACTAATTAGTCACACCATCTAGTGACTGAAAACAACCATACCTTTTTAAGGATACTCACTCCATCTAGTGACTGAAAAGAAAACTACATAAAAAATATTGAATAAATATACAACGGGAACCATAAGAATCCCTTTAAAAATTTATAACTATACTAACTTAAAATCACTTTAAGGGGATGTGTTGTGACCGCCGTTAACGTGGGACACACCGTAATTGGCTATGACATCAATGGGGGGGGGGGGGGGGGCTTTATTTTCCCCCGGAACCTCTGCTGCGACTATAGTTACTCTTGGATGTTAATTTTTAAGTATCCATCACATAGTTTTTGTATAATTATTAAATGCTGCCTCTGTATGACTTAATATCGGATAAAATTTAATTTCCCTTTTTCTATTCGAAAGAAACTGTAATGGATGCCTAGAGAGGTAAACGAAATGTTCATTATTTTCTCAGGTTTCTATCTTTCGTTTTATTTATTTTGGTATCAAACTGAAATGCTTAAAGAGTATATCTCCAAATAATAATTCTTTTATTATATTCTTTTCAACTTATCTATCAGTTTAGGTAAAAAAAAAAAAAACATGCTTATTAATGCTTTTCGATTTTCATTTCTAAAACTGGTAGGTTTCACAGTTATCCGTACCTTTTCAATTCTAACTAAGACTACTGTAAAGAATTTTAAGCCTTTTTTTTACCGAGGCATTTGATAATCAACAGCATGTTTTTTTTTTTTTTTTTTTTTTTAAAGAAACGGTAAGTTGCTTACTTTTATACATTTTATCTATATAACTCCAACTGAGTTTAGCTAATCTTTTACAATATTCATAACTGCAGGTCTTCGAGAAGTAGTAAAAATAGTTCTTGGTGATTTTCACTATTACGCAATAATATGAACATGTTATGTAATCTTGTCTAATCTTGGGAGATTATCAATATACTTCCACCTGTGAGTTTAGCTAATCTTTTACAATGTCCATAACAGGAGGTCTTCGGGAATAAGTAAAAAAGTGTTTGTTGATTCTCATAATTAGACAGCAATCAAAAATTATATGAATTCGTCATAGAATCTTGTGTAATCTCGAGAGAAACTAAGTCTGGTTCACTTCGTTATCTGATTCCGCAAAGATGAAAAAATTAATGCTAATGATTTCATAGTTTCAGTCGTAGTCATTATCAAACGAAGTGGGATTTTAATAACCTTATTTTTTTAGATTGAACATTTCTTGCATAACCTAAGGAATTATCTATCGGTCGAAGCTTGGAGAAAATAGCTTGACAAAAATATTTAGAGAACATCTTCAAGAAAGGTCACCTCTAAAAATCCGTTTACGTCCGTCGCTATAGATAATTTTCTTAAAGCTCCAGTCAAGTAAACAACATTAATAACAGAATAACTTCCGTTGCTTATTATCAGTTTCATTACGACTTAAAAATATACATTAATAATTTATTATCTTTTATGATTTCTCCTCAAAACTGATAAATCCATTTTTGGGAAACCTCTTCATAGAGACACAAGCGAAGCGAAATCTCAAGAAATTTTCTAGGTTTCGAATTCATTATTGTGGAATATCCTTTGGTATGAATCTGAGAGAGAGAGAGAGAGAGAGAGAGAGAGAGAGAGAGAGAGAGAGAGAGACTGAAAACGGTTATGCAAATTATCTGACGTTAGGAAAAAGAGAAGTAATGAAGCATTTAATATTCTGTAATGGTTATTGCAAACAATAAAAAAATGGGTAGAGAGAGATATGATGAAGTTGAGAGTGGCTAATATTATCGATGACTGTGCATAAATGGCTATCTAAATGCAACAAGGATTTAGCATAGGCAGATGATGCTACTCTCTTGGCCATAGTTCCATCCTGGTTTTAGACCAGTGGGGTCTGAATCCATTAATAGAGATGTAACTAAATTTATATTAGAGCCTGGTAAAGTTTAGTAAGTTTGAAACATATTATTATTATTATTATTATTATTATTATTATTATTATTATTATTATTATTATTATTAGCAAAGCTATGATCCTATTTGCAAAAGCAAGGGCTCCAACAGGAAAAAATAGCCCAGTGAGGAAGGGAAATAAGGAAAAAATAAACTATTGGAGAAGTAATGAATAACGAATATAAAATATCCTAAAATCATTGACAACGTTAAAATAGATCGGCCATGCCATATGTAAACTTACATTCGACGTCACTCTCTTCACATCAATTGCATCTACTGTACATATTCTATATCAGTGGTTACTGAATCCCTTTATAAGGATCTAGTTAGAGTTAAAGCATGGATGTAAGTAGGTTAGGGTCTGAGCCTCCTCAACCTCTAGATATTTTCATTGATAGCGTCTCTTTAACTAGATTACTATCATTTAAAATTCTATGAGTTTCCAAAGTTGTGTTTAAACGTTCAATGATCTTTGAGAGAGTTACAAGGAGTTACAAGGATTTTGGATGCCTCAAAGACTTTTTAGTCCATTCGGGGAGATTCCATTTTCTCTTGATTAGAGCAAATTAGTTTAAACAATCAGAGAGTTTTTATGATTTTGTCTAACTGATTCATGAATTCGTTTACCGTCTTACTGTTTACTACATCCAATGGAAGTCGTTTCCATGTATATGTTGATTTGTATGTG
>NC_090756.1:30601238-30608738 GCF_036898095.1 Palaemon carinicauda
CTGTTTTAAAAGTACACTGTTCGATATTTTCATTATAAATACGGTAAAAATGCTGGAATAAAGGTTGGCAGGCATTTCCCGTTTTGAAATCGAATATATTGACGTTAAGGAGTGGTATTACGGTCACCAACCCATAAAAGATAACAACAAAGTAGGGTAAAGATTGCAGTCGCCCGAATTTCGGAAATACGCCTGAAAACTTCATGTTTTTACGGAGAATTTCCGATTAAAATTACAGTTTTTAAAAGTTTAGTGTCTTAATAGCTTATTCATTTTATGTGGAACTCCAGAAGTTCAAACTTGCAGCGAATATTTTCTTTTTTTTTATGTTGAATAGGATGATATGTTTAGTTTAACGTTGTTACTGATCTTAAGATATTTCATACTCTTCATTCATTACTTCTCTTCTATAGTTTATTTATTTCCTTATTTCCTTTCCTCACTGGGCTATTTTCCCCTATTGGAGCCCTTGGGCTAACAGAATCCTACTTTTCCAAATAGGGTTGCAGCTTAGCTAAATAATAATAATAATAATAATAATAATAATAATAATAATAATAAATAATAATAATAATAATAATGATAATAATAATAATAATAATAATAATAATAATAACCCATATATGGAATTCATTTCGTCGTTGAAAGAAATACAGTGCTTTTTTAATGTTTCTTCATTTCTTTTTTCCTTGTTATGGTTGTTTTTTCCTAGATTTTTCAATAATGTAATAATTATAAATTGTAAAATTTGATAATAATAATAATGATAATAATAATAATAATAATAATAATAATAACAATAATAATAATAATGGCAATGACAATGAAAATGATAATGATAATGATAATGATAATGATAATTGTAATAACAATCATAATAACAATTGACAATAAAATAATAATAATAATAATAATATAATAATAATAATAATAATAATAATAATAATAATAATAATAATAAAAAAAGTATGAGGCTTGGCATGTGAGCAATGAATATTTTTTCTCTTATTGTAAATGACTGAATTTATTGCGATTGAAGTCATAGATAATTCGCCTTTATAGCTTTTATAATAAAGAAATAAAGGAAAGAAATTACTATTTACAATTGATCTTTTAACATAATTATAGGAGCTTTTCGTATCAATGGTTTTGTATTATCATTTCAATCATTTATTTTTTATCAAACGAAACAAAGCATAAGCTATAAAACACAAAGGCTTCTTTTTATAAGTGAATTCTAGAAAAATAAGTTACTTTTCTGTAACATATGATAGTGTCCATCATTAAATATCTTTTATTGCATTTTTCGAAAAGTAAACAGCAATTTGCCGGAAGAAAATTTTTTAATCAGAATGAGTTTAACATTAAGTGAAGTAGGAACGTTTTAAATTTCTAATGAAAATGTGAAATATGAACTAGATTTATACAAACGGATCTGAGCATAGAACGAGTTATGTTAATTCGAACAGTATCACCTCAATACTATGCAGTATTCTAGAAGATTTATTCCAGCTGTGATTAGATTGTGGAATGATACTGTAGTATTTACCCTACGAAAATTTATATTTTGCTAACTGATAAATAGGCAAAGCCTATTACTTAATTATCTGTCATGATTTATTTTTATCAAAAGAAATATATTGAAAGGTTTAATTTTATGTCATTAGATTTATGATTTAGATTATTTCTGCGGTGATTTCATATTAATCCTATTCTCTCTCTCTCTCTCTCTCTCTCTCTCTCTCTCTCTCTCTCTCTAGAATGTAAAGAGTAATGTAGGGGTTAATAAACACTTTTCTCTTTTTGCATTCTTTCAGAAACCTTCGTAATTGGAGATATTCTGAAATAAGAAGTAATTTTGCAAATTTTGACGTACACACTTTACTACCACTAGTTTTGCTCACCCAAATGGATCATATAATAATTAAAAGGGGGGAATTTAATTCTACAATATAAACTACGTATTTGTAAAATCCCACAAACAAAATAGTGAGCCTCCCACTAATGTAATTCTGGGTCGAAATTTGCAAAAATGCTTGACACAAATTATGGAGTAATTCAAATGTATTAATAAGTAAAATAATACATATATATTTTTTATTGAATGTCTTTATACGCACATGTCTGTGTCATACACAGTCCCTGTCATAGTATATACGAGGGATTCATTATGGTAAGGCTCTATATTATCTTTTAGAAATCCAAAATTCCTAAGTAAATAGTTTGAAAATTGACAAAGTCTAAACCTCGATAACTTAGTTTTTAAGGTATTTCTAAAATTTTCATCATTATTATTATTATTATTATTATTATTATTATTATTATTATTATTATTATTATTATTATTATTATTATTATTATTATTATTATTATGATTATTATTATTATTATTACAAGCAATGCTACAACCTTAGTTGGAAAAGCAGGATGCCATAAAGCTCAAGGGCTTCTAGATGGACAAATCGGCCAGTGAGGAAAGGAAATAAGAAAATCGATAAACTAGAAAAAAGTAATGGACAATTAAAAATAAAATATTTTGAGAATATTTTTGTGCGATGGCACCAATTTATAAATATTGATTCTAAGTGGATTTTATCTTTGATAGTCATCGATAAAATAAGAGATAATTAGATTCTGAAAACAGATATTCAGAGCTATAAAATTATACTATTGATATATGAAATAAATGTAATATTATTCAGCAATTTTCATCATAAACTCATTTGTTTCAATGTTGTAACTCAACATAAAAGGACTTTACGGGCTGCATTATTGCAAGATCTCTTGCTTGGTGAGAGGGACAGGTAGTCTTCAACAACATGAAATGACTGTTTGGTACAATTTTTACTAAGAGATAGATATGATTCCAATATAAAACAATTTCTAGAATCTCACTCCCTTACTACAACCTAATAGAATATTGATTAAACTTATTGTTTTATAATGAAAATGTAATAGGATTTTTATTTACCTTATTTTCGTAGTTCATTGAAATAGCCAATGCTATTCTTAGGTGAAGGAGTTGCCATGTTTGTTTTTGTTTGCGGGTGTTTTTTTTTTTTTTTTTTTTTTTTTTTTTTTTTTTTTTTGTAAGTGCTAATAGTTTGATGAAGATAAGGAAATTGTTGGAATGAACCTTACATCTTCAAGAGAAGGGTCTTCAAGATCCTTACAATTTCCTTCATTACTGTGAGCTTTTTTCTTTTTTTTAGCTTTCATAAACTCATTCAAACACTTAGTACCTGAAGTAGTCAAGCAATTTGGGTACAAATGTTCAATATCCATTTTGCTTGTCGAGCAAGATACCACACGCCACCTTGATCAAAATCTCTTGTTTTCGTATGACCAGGAGCTACACTGAAGCTAATTGCACTGGCATCACTGACACTATTACGCGTCTTGAGGTCTTCCTTTGGGTAATCCTTACAGACGACGCTGCTTGAAGCATTATTGAACTGCTTGCCAGTAGCAGAGCGCTTAATGGCTTTCCTCTCAGTGGAGACCTCGTTGGAGTTTTAGAAGTCCTCTGTTTCTTCGTCACATAGTTGGGGAATGAGATGGTCCTCTTGTCTGAGCCAATAACTCCTTCGCATAAACAAAACACAATTTGTTGTTGATTTTCCTATGATGGAGCCCATCATCCACTAGATTTACTGTTCGAATAACAATATCAACCATCGTTAAATAGATTATTTACAGAAACAAACTATGTATTATTTTCTTAATCCTTTCATCAATTACCGTACATACACAAATTAATTAAAAAAAGAAAAAACCTTTCCTTTGGTAGACTCCCTGTGTCAAACAAAATTGAAATCCTCAACGAATCGAGCAATTCTTTTATAGAAGCGGCGTTGTATCTAATAAATGTACGTCAAAACTTTTGTAACTCGAGAACTTAGTTTACTGTAATACTGTATGATTAAACTCTTCCTATTTTGTCTTAAAATCTCCTTTCTTTGAATATGTAGTTCTTCTTGTGAGTGTAATTAATGTTTAATCGTCTGCCTGAAAAAAGGCCCTATAAACTCCCTCATGGCCCCTTCACATAAAATTAATCTAGAACACAAATCATTAACAATCAAATATGGACATTACACTGATACAGCATAGGACATTTCAAAGGAATTTTCTCTAAGGACAAACGCGACTGGATACAAGATAGGACTTCTCGAAGTACTTGCAGCATATCAATACCACCTTTGCCACTACCGTATTAGGTTACAATAATGGTCGTATTCTGCCCAAGCGCGGATCTAGCAAGTTCAAAAAGGGGGTTTCAGAAAACCTAACCAAAGCAGCTGGGAGTCCGCAATTTTAAGCTATTTTAGAGCGATTTTTCATGTATCTGAAACTCTTTTCTTCTTATAATTGCATTTATAAGGTGAATATGCAATATGTAATAAGAGCATCCCGATAATATAAATGAAATATTTCAGCAGTAATCTCTACAATTACTTTTGATACACGACTATACATTCCCGGGAAACCTCATCAACTGACTCCTTCTTGAGTTATATCTATAATCATAGGAGTGCCTGCATCCTTCCGTTCAACTATCGACCAACAGCAATTCTTGACTCATCGATTTGTCACTCAACTTTTTCAAACTTGATTTATATCGGAAACACAATCTCTTTTGTCTCCAGCTCATGTATAATGAATATTTACCACCCGGGTGTGTGTGTGTGTGAGAGAGAGAGAGAGAGAGAGAGAGAGAGAGAGAGAGAGAGAGAGAATATGGGACGAGAATAAAGGCATAATAGGATTTTTTCTTTTAAACAGCTGTGTATGAGTTAATACAATAAGAAAATAAACTTGAATCACTTGTCCATTGAAGGCGATGAGAGTTCATATTGACCCGACACTAGATATTTGTGATTCAAATGGATTAAACACTAATGCTCGTGACTATCAAAGATTTACTTTCAAATGTTGAATCATAACAGTTTTTGACTTTTAGGCAACAACACTGTAAAAAACAAAATAAGGTATTTAAAGAATGAAACCTGAAAATGAAAATAACTGACAAAATAGATATCTTTCACCAATATGACGAGGTAAACAGTCAAACTTTTATCCTTGAAAATCACAAGTTTAACAAGGTATTTTTTCTTGAAAATCCCAATTTCAACAGTCAAACTATTTATTCTAAAAAAAAATAAGGGGGGGGGGTGGCGGGGACGGGGTCACGACCCCCACCCTGGATCCGCTAGTGGATAATAATGGAAGTCTTCTCACACAAAGAGATTATGTCGTTGGTGAGACAATAAACGCTTTTTCTTATCTCTATGAAAACGACGATGAGTCGCTTGTCTTATCCTCTCTCTCTCTCTCTCTCTCTCTCTCTCTCTCTCTCTCTCTCTCTCTCAGACTTCGATGAATGTAATTTCTATTTGTAGTTGGAAGTTGCTATTTTTTTTCCATTTCAGCTGAGAGAGAGAGAGAGAGAGAGAGAGAGAGAGAGAGAGAGAGAGATATGGGGCTAACGCAGAGTAATAGATTCACTTCAATATTTCACGAATTATAGCAATTGATCATTCAAGAGCTTGTTTTAATACCACCGTTTCTAGCAATCACTATCACGATATAAATCTGTATAAACATCAATTCGCTGTAGTAATTGTGAGCGTTTAATTTATTTCACAAGAAGAATTACATGAGGTGAATCAGTTTATTTCCAATCCCTTTATTACCATTTCCTCTTCTTCTTCTTGCGAAAAGGAAATGGCGGGAAAACAGAAAAATAAATCCGGGCAATCGTCATTTTAAATTTCTGTTGTAATGGCCAGTTGTGTTGGCGTTCCGGTGTAGACTCTTCTCCCGGTTAAAATATCCCACCGTTATTCTCACAATTGGTTTCTTCTATATTATGCTACTGTGACGCAATTTACTGTTGGTATTGGAGCCGTATTTGATTTTCCTTGACCAGGAACAGTTTATCCTGGACATGGCCTGAAACTTCATAATTTCCTCTCTCAGTTGGTCTATCCATCGTCCTACCAACAGACTTTCCATATATATATATATATATATATATATATTATATTCCTTTTGTTTATCAAATTTAAATGATGTTTATCTAATTAGATATTAAAACTTATAATATCTTTATTAAACGATTGACTCCAAAGCTTCATTATACTAGTAACTAGAGCAACTATATATCATATCTCCCTAGGAACAGAGTTTCTGCATGACTAAACTAAGAAACATTATCTCTCGCAAGACTTGTCAGTATTCAGTACTTCCCGGGATATGGCCTTGATAGTGTCATTATCGTTTGTGTCTGTGTTTTGTTTTGTGCCCCGATGTTTACAATGGCTGGAATTCCGACAGCAAATAGCGACCGATTCCATGCGAGGTTCTCGAATAGCGATTTGCATAATACAATAAAGAATTGGAGTCCCGAAGAAGGCGCCTTTACAACCAGGTAATCATAGTTCCTTTTGTGATGAGGATGAACCGATTGAAAGCAAGAGTGAAAAAGAGAGAGGTATTGTTCACATATTTTGGTGAAGTGTGTATAGCCATGAAGGAAAAGTTGCACTAGTCAGAGCCACTAACATTATATTGGTTAGCTGTGAGCGATCTGACAAAAATATCCCACAATAACTGGCCAGCATGAGGAGGAAGAACAAATCAAACTCCTGACATGATGACTAAGGACATGCCTGAGTCCTTTGTCCTGTAGTGAAAACAGCTGCATTTGTTGGTTTTGGCAGATGTACGATAAGTTGGATTCCTCTATATTTATTTCGAATAAAAATGATTCCATTTCCATATGGATAACCGATTGTTAGGAACGTAACATTTGGTCATTGATTTTAGTTTATTTAATTATCATTGCTTAGTTTTTAATTCACTCAGGATAATAGGTTCAAATAATGTCCCAAGATAGTATAGATTAGATTAGATTGCAAAAAGCTTTGACGTGTCAATTTTATTCATCTTCATAATGAACATGTCATGAAAATACAAACTACAATTTAAAGCTTTAAAGGTCACTCATGAACGGCAGAGACAAGGACGGTGACAATGCCCTAGAGAGGGATCCAATTTTCTCCAGTGTCTCAGACATGCTATTCTATCTGTTTCTTCATTTCCTTTCCTAACTGGGCTATTTTTCCTTGTTGGGGCCCTTGGGTATATAGCATCCTCATTTTCCAATTAGGGTTGTAGTAGACATGCAGACATTGCACAAACAAGAGAAGAGAGAGAGAGAGAGAGAGAGAGAGAGAGAGAGAGAGAGATGAAAAACATTAACTTTAAATAACTTTATCAACGGCGTTAATTACATTTCACGCAGGATGTATTAGTGAGCTAATCTTGGCAAAGCCGAAGATTAGATTTTACTCATAAGTGAATTAATGTCTCTATATTTTGTAATTATGCAGAAATAATGAATTATTAATAGGAACGAAGGATTACAGCCTTTGTAGGATACTCCTCATCGAAACTGTCACAAGACAATAATTCATCATCATAATCTCCTTCGAC
>NC_090756.1:30614572-30629572 GCF_036898095.1 Palaemon carinicauda
TTATTTATATATATATACATATACATACAAATATATATAATTGTATATGTATATGCACATATAACTTACTTTTAGTTTCATGTTGGTTTAAATACATAAGTATATACATATATATACATGTATATATAATATATACATGTATATGATTTTAAGTATGATGAGTTGTCCACTATTTTTTTTTTGGGGGGGGGGGAGAAATGCTGGTGACACATTTTTTTTTATTCTTTGTCTACAAATGTTTATATGTAGGTATTTAACGTATGTACCTTTGCTGTATCATAAACGTTATAAAAATCTCATTCAATAACTCAGTCCTCCTGATGATGTCGGGAGACGATAATAGTTTGATTTCAATATATCCATTTTCCCTCTGGTTCGTGGCCTCTCTCTCTCTCTCTCAATCTCTCTCTCTCTCTCTCTCCTCTCTCTCTCTCTCTCTCTCTCTCTCTCTCTCTCTCTCTCTCTTTCTCTCTCTCCTCTCCTCTCTCTTCCTCTCTCACATACATCATTATCATCAGTCATTACTTGTTCACAGCACAACAAAGGCTTTAGACATGTCTTTCCAATTGCATCTGTTCATGGTCTTTCTACGCCAGTCCACGCTCGCAAACTTTCTTAGTTTTTCAATCCATTGTCCTCTCTTCCTTCACCATTTTCTCTTGCAATATATATATATATATATATATATATTATATATAAATATATATATATATATATATATATATATATATATATATATATTATATATATATATACATATATATGTATATATATATATATATATATATATATATATTATATATATATATATATATATATATATATATATATATATATATATATATATATATATACACATATATCTGTGTGTGCGTGTGTGTATTTAAGAAAATAAAAGGGCAGAATCAGAGAAGGCCTTCGTCCAGTGAGTAATTGATAGACAGCCATTGGTGAGACTAATGGAGCACTGGCAAGCATCATTAGTGGCAAACAGCATCGCAGAATCTCTTCCAAAAATAGTTTCTACAAACGAGCCTTCTTCGATAACGCTCATAGAAAGAAATAAGCAGAAATTTCTTTAATTACTTGAAGAATAATTCTTTGTGAATGCTGTAAAGCACGAAATTTCAGTGAGGATAAACGGAAATTAAATGTCATAGATATAAGAGAGATTGAGAAACAAGGTCAAAGAAAAATAATGATTATTCTGGTTTTAAAAGGTACCTGACCCTCTTGTCCACCCTTATTAATAATAATATACCTATAGCTCCAAGGGTTCCAATAGGGCAAAACAGCCCAGTGAGTAAAGGAAAAATAAACTAAAAGAAGAGAAAGGAACAATTAAAATAAAATATCTTAAAAACAGTATGTTACATATATAAACTATAAAAACTTTAGAAAATAAAAGAAGAGGAAGAGAAATGAGATAGAATAATATGCCCTAGTGTTTCCTGAAGTAAGTGAACTCTACTCCAAGACAGTGGAAGACCCTGGTACAGCGGCTATGGCACTACCCAGGACTAGAGAACGATGTTGTGATTTTGGAGTGTCCTTCTGCTAGAAGAGCTGCTTACCATTGCTAAAGAGTCTCTTCTACCCTTATCAAAATATGCTACGATGCCACAAGGTTTTTACAATTGGATAGTGTTGTTGAAAACAAAGGCAATTATAATCCGACGTTTTTTTTTTTTTTTTTTTTTTTTTTTTTTTTTTTTTTTTTTTTTTTTTTTTTTTTTTTTTTTACATTTTCTTAGCAACTTGGAATACTTAGTTCTTGTTTATATTTTATAGTAACCCACAATATTAGTTATTTTGTATATCACTTTTTATTTGTGTATCTCTCTTATTCACTAAACTCTTTTGTCTGATCAGTCAAAATATTTGTTAACATTAATAGTGATGATAACTAATAACATAACAATAACAACAACAAACGCAGCCATTTCTGGCCAACTTTAGGACAAAGGCCCTCAAACATGACCTGATCACATCTGGGTTTGGCCAATTTTGATCACCACATTGGCCAACTGCGTATGGATGGTAGGAGACTTTTCTTTGATCGGTGAGTGCAAACCAAGCTACTATGGTTGTCCCTGACTAGTACAACTTTGCTGATCATGACGAACAAAAAACGCTTTGACAGTATCAAGGTATCCCTTCTTTTGTTTTATGCACATGCACAGAAGCGTCTCTCTCTCTCTCTCTCTCTCTCTCTCTCTCTCTCTCTCTCTCTCTCTCTCTCTCTCTCTCTCTCTCTCTCTCCTCTTTGTAGTTTGTTACGCAAATTGGTTCCGCTTTCCATAAAATATTTCTGAAAACATATGCTCGTCTTTCATTCCTTTCTTGCTTAAGGTTCTACGTTGCTTTTTTGATGCACTCTCACTTCTTTATGTATATAAACTGGCAAGAGATATGGATAGCACACACACACACACACATATATATATATATATATATATATATATATATATATATATATATATATATATATATATATATATATATATATATATATATATATATATTTTCGTCAGTCGTTTCTATCTTGATATTTTAATTCAATACTTCTGTATTCATCACCTACGACTAGGCGATATATCACACCAATCTATGTTTGACAACGGTTTTATATATATATATATATATATATATATATATATATATATATATATATATATATATATATATATATATATATATATATATATATATATGTATATGTATATATATATTTATTTATGTATATATATATATATATATATATATATATATATATATATATATATATATATATATATATATATATATATATATACAAACATAATATATATATATATATATATATATATATATATATATATATATATATATATATATATATATATATTTATATATATATCTATATATATATATATATATATATATATATATATATATATATATATATATATATATATATACTGTACACACACATGCATATATATATATATATATATATATATATATATATATATATATATATATATATATATATGTATATATATATATACATATACTGTACATATATATATATATATATATATATATATATATATATATATATATATATATATATATATATATATATATATATATATATATATATATATATATATATATATGTAGAACCTTATATATATATATATATATATATATATATATATATATATATATATATATATATATATATATATATATTTATATATATATGTGTATATATATATATATATATATATATATATATATATATATATATATATATATATATATATATATATATATGTCTTATTTATAACTGTAATCGAACAGTTTAACATGTTTTTTCAAAAAGGCCCATAAAAGAAACACAGGAAATATGAATAAATCACACTATATTTCGGTCAATAAACATCGACCCTCTTCAGGATGTAAAGTACAAGTGAGGCTTACAGTGGAGAGTGACGGTTTATATATGAAAGCAAAAGGGTGTGTTCAATTGTTCTATAGTTGTTATAATTGCTGGAAGGATTAGCCAAATTTAATTACATCCAGGTGCGTGTTCTTATTGTTGAGCCGCTTGGAGGAAGTCTTGACCTCTGATGCATGTCTGGTGGTCGGTCTCCGTGGATTATCTTCTTAATGATAGGGTTGAGAAGAGTATTGTCCACTGTGTCAGCTTTCCATTGGCCCCCACATAGGTTCATTGTGTTTGATTGATTTATGATGGCTGATTCCAGGATTTTCCTTCTGTACGGACAGGTACTCTTAAAAAGCAAAGACGACTCACTCCAGTTAATCTGGTGCCCTAAATCCCTAAGGTGAATGAAAATCCCCGAGTTTTCATACCCATATCTAACAGATCTTTTGTGTTCGGATAATCTTTGAGATAGCGAACGGCCAGTTTGCCCAACGTACACTTTTTCACAATCCCTACATGGTACTTTGTAAACGCCGGATTCTATCTCTCTTTTATTTTGATAAACATTAATAAGGGCGCTTCCTATGGTCTTTGGATATGAAAAAACAAAGGGGTTCTCAGTTTTGATATGATTTGTTATATTTTTAATACCTTCTATATATGGGAGTTTTATCTTATTTTTAAAATCTCTTTGGTTAGTAACATCATGATCTTTATAATATATCGTGTTGGCTTTGTTGATGGCCTTTTCTATGACATACGTCGGGTAGAATAGCTGGGCGAGTTGTTTACGGATGATTTCAAATTCTTTATTTAGGTAGGCTGGGGAACAGATTCTCAAACCTCTAAGAAATAGATTGCAAGCTACTCCAATTTTTACAGAAATGTCGTGATAACTAAAGAAATGAATGTAGGAAATAGAGAAAGTTGGTTTTCTATACACAGTGAAATTATACCCCGTCGATTCCCTTATAATTAGTATGTCCAAAAAAGCTAATTTTCCATCTTTTTCCCATTCAGTTTTAAATTTTATGCTAGGGACTAGGGAATTTAGATTATTGAAAAATATATTGAAATCTCCCCAGCTATCATCCCAATATGTGAAAATGTCATCAACATAGCGTTGCCAAACCATGTTTGTAGGTTTAATTGTTGTTAAAATTTCTGTTTCAAAGTATTCCATGTAGAGGTTAGCTATTCTACCCGACGTATGTCATAGAAAAGGCCATCAACAAAGCCAACACGATATATTATAAAGATCATGATGTTACTAACCAAAGAGATTTTAAAAATAAGATAAAACTCCCATATATAGAAGGTATTAAAAATATAACAAATCATATCAAAACTGAGAACCCCTTTGTTTTTTCATATCCAAAGACCATAGGAAGCGCCCTTATTAATGTTTATCAAAATAAAAGAGAGATAGAATCCGGCGTTTACAAAGTACCATGTAGGGATTGTGAAAAAGTGTACGTTGGGCAAACTGGCCGTTCGCTATCTCAAAGATTATCCGAACACAAAAGATCTGTTAGATATGGGTATGAAAACTCGGGGATTTTCATTCACCTTAGGGATTTAGGGCACCAGATTAACTGGAGTGAGTCGTCTTTGCTTTTTAAGAGTACCTGTCCGTACAGAAGGAAAATCCTGGAATCAGCCATCATAAATCAATCAAACACAATGAACCTATGTGGGGGCCAATGGAAAGCTGACACAGTGGACAATACTCTTCTCAACCCTATCATTAAGAAGATAATCCACGGAGACCGACCACCAGACATGCATCAGAGGTCAAGACTTCCTCCAAGCGGCTCAACAATAAGAACACGCACCTGGATGTAATTAAATTTGGCTAATCCTTCCAGCAATTATAACAACTATAGAACAATTGAACACACCCTTTTGCTTTCATATATAAACCGTCACTCTCCACTGTAAGCCTCACTTGTACTTTACATCCTGAAGAGGGTCGATGTTTATTGACCGAAATATAGTGTGATTTATTCATATTTCCTGTGTTTCTTTTATGGGCCTTTTTGAAAAAACATATATATATATATATATATATATATATATATATATATATATATATATATATATATATATATATATATATATATATATATATATATATATATATATATATATACTGTACACACACACATGCACATATATATATATATATATATATATATATATATATATATATATATATATATATATATATATATATATATATTATATATATATATATATATATATACGTATATATACATATATATATATATATATATATATATATATATATATATATATATATATATATTTATATATATATATATATATATATATATATATATATATATATATATATATATATATATATACTGTACACACACACATGCACACACACACACACACATATATATATATATATATATATATATATATATATATATATATATATATATATATATATATATATATGTATATATATACATATACTGTACATATATATATATATATATATATATATATATATATATATATATATATATATATATATATATATATATATATATATATATATATATATATATATATATGTAGAACCTTAAGGGAAAGTATTTTAATAATAATAATAATAATAATAATAATAATAATAATAATAATAATGATAATAATAATAATATAACTATGCAGATTATTATGATCTTAATGACCAACACAATTTTTATCAGTATTTTTGTTATTGTCACCACAATACCAACAACAATAAATACTTCTACTACTAATATTACTGGTAGTATTGTCATTATCACCCGTCACGTGATTCGTGAATTGTACTTTAACAGTAAAAAATGTGATGATGGTTTTAAAACATTATAATGGTATGGACCTGAGAATAGCGTTACCTTTGTCGGTATATTTATTTAAGGTTATAAATAGCCAGTGTACACAACCCGATAAAAATTACATCAGAATATTTAGATAGATATGCACAACTTCGCACAAACACACACACACACACACCACCTCCCCCTTTCCTAACTACAACCCGCTGGTTGGGTAATTTGTGTGAGATTGCGGTTTCCGAGTGTACCTCTCGAGGTATAGACACCCTCTCACCTGGGTTTCCCCAAGGTCTATATATGTGGGTTTCCCTACTCCCTCTCCTCACTCCCCGAGGGACGGGGAGATACCTTGTAGTCGTAAGTCTAGCAGAGCCACCGAGCGTGACAGGAGAGATATATCTATCTATCTATCTATCTAATATATATATATATATATATATATATATATATATATATATATATATAATATATAATATATATATATATAGACAAGCTGTTCTCTATTATATAAGGGAAATAGGCTAATAATAAAATATCTTTATTTTCATTGTTATCATTGTTGTTTTTATCATTGATAACAAAGGCAGTATTACAAAAAAAATTAAAAAAAAATTAAAACATCACGATAAGGAAAATCAAAAAGACATTAAGTTTAATACCTTATATCTTCCGGTATTTAGGACACCCCCCCAGCCAAGGGTCCCACAGAAAGGAGTCTGCTAAGTAATATGTTTTTGAAAGTGACGAAATAAGACGAAGAAGAAGGAATACTGTAAACCTTGAGGAAATCATCGATGGGTCTCGTCCATTACTGTGTGGTCTCTTTCGGAAACCAAAAGACCAAAAAGTGACAGATGGCGTCTCCTTTAATCTTCTATTTATGGTCCCTTGATCTTTGGTCTTTCCTTATATGGTCTATTCAGGGGACCTTTGTCTTGACCCCGTTGTTTACTTAAAAGTTTCACTTCAGAGTTTATTCATGGAAGATCTATTTTGACGTTGTTATTAATCTTGCAATATTTTATATTTATTATTTCTCATGAAGTTTATTTATTTCCTTATTTCATTTCCTCATTGGACTATTCTTCCCTGTTGGAGCCTTGCTTTTCCAACTTGGGTTGTAGCTTGGATAATAATAATAATAATAATAATAATAATAATAATAATAATAATATTAATAATAATAATAATCTGGCTATCAACTACCAGACTCAAACTACGTCACAGTATACCTGGACAGAATTCAGAATATCCCGACGTCTATAGATTTGAAGAGAGAGAGAGAGAGAGAGAGAGAGAGAGAGAGAGAGAGAGAGAGAGAGAGAGAGAGAGAGAGAGAGAGAGACGGTTTATGTATGCTGTAACATGAACAAACTAATTTTTCATAATGGCTGAGTAATTGAAAAATCGAAACCTCTACTTATGTATACACAAGGCATTAAACCCAATTGACCTATTATAAAAGCCGCGTGCAATAATAGCCACTCTGATACCGATAAAAAAATTAAAGTGAGATTAAAATCAAGGCCTCAGTGAATAATGGACAATTTCTGTCTCCTTAATCATCGTTGAATTACAAACTGTTGTTATTTAAACAAAGTTTTTCTTTTACATGATTTGTACGAAGTTTTTGCTAATAAGGAAACTGTTTTATTGGACTGACCTCCAAAGCAGAAGTATAAGTCATATTTGAAAGGGATTAAGTTCCACTTTGTTGGGTAATATGTTGTTTTGAATGTACAGTTCTGAGAATTAAATTTTAGATTTACGAACAGTTGAAGTTAGTTGTCCGTCTATAGTTGCCATACCTTATTATTATTATTATTATTATTATTATTATTATTATTATTATTATTATTATTATTATTATTATTATTATTAGTATTGTCTAAGTTACAACCCCAATTAAAAAGCAGGATGCTATAAGCTCAAGGGCTCCAACAGTAAGAATGTACCATTGAGGAAGGAAAATAAGGAAATAGATAGAATGTTGTGAGTAAGTGTACCCTCCAGCAAGAGAACTCTAACCCAAGACAATGGAAGACCATGGTACAGAGGCTATGGTACTACTCAAGGCTAGAGAACAATAATTTGATTTTGACGTGTCCTCCTAGAAGTGCTACTTACCATAGCTAAAGTGTCTCTTCTCCCCTTACTAAGAGGAAAGTGGACACTTAACAATCACAGTGCAGTAGTTAACAATAGACAGTTTGTATGTTCCAAACACAACGAAGGCATAAAATAAAAAGGAAAAAAAAAAGAGGAAAAATTGCAAGACTTTCTAGCTGGATACTTTTGGGAGATCTTGATCTTAATGGTAGAAGCTAAGTCGTTTCTTCCACCTAACTGCAAAGTGTGGCTTTAACAGCTCATGCAATATCCTCTTGCACGGGAAGTACACATATTTAAGGCTAAACGTAATTTCCCCTTTAAAAATTGGAAAAAAAATCTACTTTATCATCAAACTAGTGTATGCGACCCGTTAAAAATGTCGGCTAAATATTAAGATATGCACCATCCTGCTTTTCCAACTAGGGTTGTAGCTTAGATAGTAGAAATTATAATAATAATAATGATAATGATGATAATAATAAAGTCGTAGATAATTTTTTCTAATGATTTTGTGGTAGGCCTACCTGGCCAATATTCCTATACCTTGCTATTGGTGCATCTCTCGGCATCACTACCAACCACACCTCAGTGCAGGTTTTGATGCTTTAAGCATTTAATATAATTTCCCAAATGTTTATTAAGAGTAAACTTAACAATCTAGCCACAACAATTCTCGGGCTTGAATAGTATATGCATATACCCTAGACAGTAGTCAGAGAGTCAGACTAATAAATATTCATTTATCAGATTTTGAGAATCGTAATTGTAATATGAGAATCCTTTTCATAAAAAAACCTTTCTTTACTTTATTTATACAAACATCTATCGAACGATTGTATAACTGTCCTCAAACAGACCACACGCGCTCTGACATTCCACTTATCCAGAATAATATCTAAAATGCCAGACCATTGACAAGGATTTAAGTTCCCATATATTACATTTTATTTTAGATCTGGTAATCTGAAATGCTTTACATTTACATTTGTCTTGCTGGGAAATCATGAAAACCGAAAGAAATACACCAAATATATATATATATATATATATATATATATATATATATATATATATATATATATATATATATATATATATGTATGTATATATATATATATATATATATATATATATATATATATATATATATATATATATATATATATATATATATATATATATATATATATATATATTTATATAAATATATATAGATAGATAGATGATAGATAGATATATAGATAGATAGATAGACAGATAGATAGGTAGACAGATATATATATATATATATATATATATATATATATATATATATATATATATATATATATATATATATATATATATATATATATATATATATACAATGGTACCTCTACATACGAATTTAATCCGTTCCACTACCGACTTCGGATGTAGAAAATGTTCGGATGTATAAACGAATTTTCCCATAAGAATACATTGAAATAGGATTAATCTGTGGTTGAGCCCAAAAACCTATGGTAACTCCTTAATAAATTACAACACATAATTACACATGACAATATGCACTCTAAATTAGATAAGAGACATGTAAAAAAGAATAATTATCAAGAAATAATAAATAAGAAACGGGATTTAGCGTCATTTTACCTTAGAAAGTCTAGCGCAGGTGTCTGGCTTGCTACGCAGAGAAGATACGGACATGCGGCGAGGAGGTAGAGAGGTTGACTATGATAAACGTACACTACCGTAACTTATTCTAACTTACACTAAGTGAACTTTAACCTTACCTAGCATATTTATTTTTTTTATTTTTATATTTTATATTTTTTTTATATTTTCTTTTTTTCTTTTTGATGATTAATTTTAATCACTTTCACTCTACAATTAAAATTGATTGAATTTTTTTCTCTTCAATCTTTGCCGTTTTCTTTGTTTCACTTTTTTTTCACTTCACTCTTTGCCGTTTTCTTTGAACCACTTCCTTCCTCTTCATCACGAGTTCGCTTTGTAGTTTTTTAAAGAAGCTATCGATAGAAAGTTGCTTGGTACAGCTTTTCAGAATGTTTAAAAAATAAGTTAGGGAAACATCATCAAACTGCGCAACTACACGACAAACCTGAAATTTCTTTGGATGGTATTTGTCGATGAAGTCGACCAAGTCTTGATATTTTCCTAATACCTCTTCTATTTGCACCGAACCTAACACATGTTCTACCTCCTTGATCACTTCCTTGTCATCACTCATGTGCACAGACATAGCATGGAGTTCCTTGAGCTCCTATGTAGTAAGTCTATCGTGATGTTCTTTTGCAAGTTCACTCATGCTCTTCAATAATTCCTTGCTTTACTTCTAAAGAAAGCATTTCCTTATTCTTTTTCTCACCACTACCACTACCACTACCACTTGCGAAACTAAGCCTTTTAGGACCCATGATTTACGTAAAATACCGTAAAAGGATGAACGTAAAAAATCACGATTAAACACAGTTAATAGCAGAACGCATAGGGCACAACCCCATGAAGCTGACGAGAACAGAGGAATGTCCCAAGCCACGCTAATTGAGGGTCCCTCCGAGGTAGAAATGCTGCCTTCTATCGGCGGAAATAAAGAATACATCCGGCGCTATGAGTACCATCTACGTGCATGGGTATTGTTTACTTCGGGTGTCGGAAAAAAATCGGGTTTAGAGTACGAATGTGTTCGAATTGTGCTTCGCGTGTCAAAAAATTCGGATACAACCAGTACAACGAAAATTGCTTACTTCGTGTGTCGATATAGAATTTGGATGTAGAGTCGAAAAATTGCTCAAATTTTACTTTGGATGTTGGAAAATTCGGATGTTGATACCTTCGTGTATAGAGGTTCCACTATATATATATATATATATATATATATATATATATATATATATATATATATATATATATATATATATATATATATATATATATATATATATATATACCTGTATATATATATATATATATATATATATATATATATATATATATATATATATATATATATATATATATATATATATATATATATATATATATATATACACACATATATATATATATATATATATATATATATATATATATATATATATATATATATATATATATATATATATATATATATATATATATATATATATATATATATATATATATATATATATATATATATGCATATATATATATATATATATATATATATATATATATATATATATATATATATATATATATATATATATATATATATATATATATATATATGCATATATATATATATATATATATATATATATATATATATATATATATATATATATATATATATGCATAAAAATCACAGAAAAACGTGATGCTCAGATGCAGAAGAACCACAGGGAAAATGAAAATACAAAATATAGGATTATGTCCTGACTAGTTTCGCGATACTTCTTCAGAGGACTGATTTATTGAGAGAGGTTTCTTTACATTTTATAGGGAAAGTAAACGTACGAACAAACATATAGAGAATTAGAGAACAATGACATTCCCTTACCAGCTACCTGGGCTCAGGTCAGGTTTTAACTAGGCGGAGATGCATTCCCATTAGACACCTGCCAAAAAGGATAATTTCTGGTGGTGGGTAAATTCTTGCTTTTGACTTTCAGTACAGTTTATTTATATGAAAACACGGTAGTCTTGTCTATATAAATTCATAAGCAAAACTTTTTGTATATATAAAACACATCTACATATAAATGTATAAAAAAGATATATACATACATATACACAGACAGGTATTCATATACAAACATGCATAATATATATATATATATATATATATATATATATATATATATATATATATATATATATATATATATATATATATATATATATATATATATATATATATATATATGTGTGTGTGTGTGTGTGTATGTGTATATACATGTGTGTATATGTATGTATATATATCGATGTCTGTATATATATGTATATATGTATATGTATACATGTTAATCATGTGTAAAAAAAGAATTTATATGTAAGTCTTTGTATGTGTCTGTATATGTATATCAGTATGTGTACACGTTTGTATATGTCTATGTATATATTATGCATGTTTGTGTATGAATGCCTGTCTGTGTATACGTATGCATATGTCTTTTTTTATATATTTATATGTAGATGTGTTTTACATATACAAATAGTTTTGCTTATGTATTTATATAGATGAGGGTACCGTGTTTTCATTTAAATAAACTGTACTGAGAGTCAAAAACAAGAATTTACCCGCCACCAAAAAATGACCCTTTTTGGCATGTGTCTAATGAGGTTGGATCTCCGCCCAGTTAACACCTGACCTCAGCCCAGGTAGCTGGTAAGGGAATGTCATTGTTCTCTAATTGTCTATATATATGTTTGTACGTTCACTATCCCTATAAAATGTAAAGAAACCTCTCTCAATAAATCAGTTCTCTGAAGAAGTATTATGAAACTAGTCAGGACATAATCATACCCTTAGTATTTTCATTTTCCCTGTGGTTCTTCTGCATATATATATATATATATATATATATATATATATATATATATATATATATATATATATATATATATATATGCATATATATATATATATATATAAATATATATATATATATATATATATATATATATATATATATATATATATATATATATATATATATATATATATATATATATATATATATATATATATATTTATATATATATATATATATATATATATATATATATATATATATATATATATACACATTACTGCAATTAAACTTCGTGTCTGATCAGACTAAAGTCTCCCACATACACCAATCAGCAATGACCAGCATGGTGATAAAATGGCCAAACCCCAGGCATAGATAAAAACATGTTTGAGGTCTTTCTTCTACAGTGGACTAGAAACGGGTGCATTTGTTGTCTTTGTGTGTATATCTTTCTATCTATCTATCTATCTATTTATCTGACTGACAAGCTTAGCAAAATGTAATATTTGTTCTAGGCTGCGATGTGCAACGTTCTTTTCAAACATTTTTTGTTCTGCAGACGACGAGGAAAACGTTTCCAATTACTGCAATGCGGAACCTGCAATCAGGAGCATGAAAAATGTATTGGATCTGTGTATAATTCTTCATCTGATATACCAGTTCGACTCATACTCATGCTTTTGATTAGTGTTTTTTCTAATCAACGATTATGTTTATTTTTACTTCGATCTTTGATCAAGAGGGAATTCTTGTTTTCATTCATTATATCAAGCTGTGAATCTCAACATTATTCATTATATGAAGTAGTGATTCTCAACCTTATTTATTCCTGTTAATAGTGTCCTATTCATATTAGCAACAAAACTACAATTAACCTTTAATTTCTGCCATATAGCAAGATGAAGTATTAGGTAAATATAAAATACAATTATTTTCTCAAGCTTGTATTATAATATATCAATAGGGAAAAGTTTTAAGATAAAAAAAGATATATTGAATTCCTAATGAATAGCAATCTTCCGATATTGTAGTCCCATTGATTTTTTCTACTTCTTTCCTAGACTTTTCTCCTCTCACTAAATTTTTAAAATTTCATTTTTTTTATGAAAGTCGCAAAATAGTTCTTTCCATCTTTGAGAAAACTTATAAAAAAAAAATAATTAAAAACAATTTTTTTCTCTTTTTGATATAGGAAACTTTCAAGAGATGTTTTCCTTAGAAGATTCTAATTGATTTTGGAACAGCAAAAATTCTCCATAAAAATTTTTTATTTTTTTTTCTCAAAACTTCAAAAAATTTGCATTGAAGGAATTACGTTCTTGAATACGTGATAAAGATAATCTTTAATTCATTACTATGATAATAACAACTACAACAACAACCATAATAATAATAATAATAATAATAATAATAATAATAATAATAATAATAATAATAATAATAATAATAATAATAATAATAATGATGATAATAATAATAATAATTACTTGTTTTTCCATTTCATATCCAGGTGATTTAGTAATATGTCAAGGAATGTTGTTATTACTTGGCATAGGAAATTTGCATATCTATCTGCAAGTTATATTATTATGTCTTTTTATCTCTTTGTCTTTCTTTCTATCTATTTATCTATACATTTGACTGTTTCTATAGTTACTGTGTTTCTATTTTCTTTTAGTTTTTAAGAGAACAACAAGCATAATTATAAAATTATTGATTGTTTATCCTTTTATTTGCTTTAATCTTTCATCCTTTTTCGCGAGGGGAAAAGGTGTTATGTATTTATGTTGATAACTACCTATTACAAGAGGTTATGTTTGTGTTTACAGATACTTACTACTCATTAAGCATAACTACCCTGTTAACTATCTTGTCTTCTTTTAAACTGTATATCATTATAAATTAGTCTTAAAAATAAAGTCATTCAGGAAGGATATATCTGAGTTTCGTTTCCATCTAAATATACTTCAGTTCAGTTGCAACTTTCCTCTTCGTAAGGGTAGAAGAGACTCTCTAGCTATGGTAAGCAGCTCTTTTAGAAAAGGACATTCCAAAATCAAACCATTGTTCTCTA
>NC_090756.1:30639572-30644572 GCF_036898095.1 Palaemon carinicauda
CGCAGCTTCTATAAAAGAATTGCTCGATTCGTTGAGGGTTTCAATTTTGTTTGACACAGGGAGTCTACCAAAGGAAAGGTTTTTTCTTTTTTTAATTAATTTGTGTATGTACGGTAATTGATGAAAGGATTAAGAAAATAATACATAGTTTGTTTCTGTAAATAATCTATTTAACGATGGTTGATATTGTTATTCGAACAGTAAATCTAGTGGATGATGGGCTCCATCATAGGAAAATCAACAACAAATTCTGTTTTGTTTATGCGAAGGAGTTATTGGCTCAGACAAGAGGACCATCTCATTCCCCAACTATGTGACGAAGAAACAGAGGACTTCTAAAACTCCAACGAGGTCTCCACTGAGAGGAAAGCCATTAAGCGCCTCTGCTACTGGCAAGCAGTTCAATAATGCTTCAAGCAGCGTCGTCTGTAAGGATTACCCAAAGGAAGACCTCAAGACGCGTAATAGTGTCAGTGATGCCAGTGCAATTAGCTTCAGTGTAGCTCCTGGTCATACGAAAACAAGAGATTTTGATCAAGGTGGCGTGTGGTATCTTGCTCGACAAGCAAAATGGATATTGAACATTTGTACCCAAATTGCTTGACTACTTCAGGTACTAAGTGTTTGAGATGAGTTTATGAAAGCTAAAAAAAAGAAAAAAACTCACAGTAATGAAGGAAATTGTAAGGATCCTGAAGACCCTTCTCTTGAAGATGTAAGGTTCATTCCAACAATTTCCTTATCTTCATCAAACTATTAGCACTTACAAAAAAAAAAAAAAAAATAAATAAAAAAAAAAAAAAAAACACACCCGCAAACAAAAACAAACATGGCAACTCCTTCACCTAAGAACCTGGAATAGCATTGGCTATTTCAATGAACTACGAAAATAAGGTAAATAAAAATCCTATTACATTTTCATTATAAAACAATAAGTTTAATCAATATTCTATTAGGTTGTAGTAAGGGAGTGAGATTCTAGAAATTGTTTTTATATTGGAATCATATCTATCTCTTAGTAAAAATTGTACCAAACAGTCATTTCATGTTGTTGAAGATTACCTGTCCCTCTCACCAAGCAAGAGATCTTGCAATAATGCAGCCCGTAAAGTCCTTTTATGTTGAGTTACAACATTGAAACAAATGAGTTTATGATGAAAATTGCTGAATAATATTACATTTATTTCATATATCAATAGTATAATTTTATAGCTCTGAATATCTGTTTTCAGAATCTAATTATCTCTTATTTTATCGATGACTATCAAAGATAAAATCCACTTAGAATCAATATTTTATAAATTGGTGGCCATCGCACAAAAATATTCTCAAAATATTTTATTTTAATTGTCCATTACTTTTTTCTAGTTTATCGATTTTCTTATTTCCTTTCCTCACTGGCCGATTTGTCCATCTAGAAGCCCTTGAGCTTTATGGCATCCTGCTTTTCCAACTAAGGTTGTAGCATTGCTTGTAATAATAATAATAATAATCATAATAATAATAATAATAATAATAATAATAATAATAATAATAATAATAATAATAATAATAATAATAATGATGAAAATTTTAGAAATACCTTAAAAACTAAGTTATCGAGGTTTAGACTTTGTCAATTTTCAAACTATTTACTTAGGAATTTTGGATTTCTAAAAGATAATATAGAGCCTTACCATAATGAATCCCTCGTATATACTATGACAGGGACTGTGTATGACACAGACATGTGCGTATAAAGACATTCAATAAAAAATATATATGTATTATTTTACTTATTAATACATTTGAATTACTCCATAATTTGTGTCAAGCATTTTTGCAAATTTCGACCCAGAATTACATTAGTGGGAGGCTCACTATTTTGTTTGTGGGATTTTACAAATACGTAGTTTATATTGTAGAATTAAATTCCCCCCTTTTAATTATTATATGATCCATTTGGGTGTGCAAAACTAGTGGTAGTAAAGTGTGTACGTCAAAATTTGCAAAATTACTTCTTATTTCAGAATATCTCCAATTACGAAGGTTTCTGAAAGAATGCAAAAAGAGAAAAGTGTTTATTAACCCCTACATTACTCTTTACATTCTAGAGAGAGAGAGAGAGAGAGAGAGAGAGAGAGGAGAGAGAGAGGAGAGAGAGAGAGAGAGGAGAGAGAGAGAGAGAGGAGAGAGAGAGAGAGAGAATAGGATTAATATGAAATCACCGCAGAAATAATCTAAATCATAAATCTAATGACATAAAATTAAACCTTTAAATATATTTCTTTTGATAAAAATAAATCATGACAGATAATTAAGTAATAGGCTTTGCCTATTTATCAGTTAGCAAAATATAAATTTTCGTAGGGTAAATACTACAGTATCATTCCACATTCTAATCACAGCTGGAATAAATCTTCTAGAATTCTGCATAGTATTGAGGTGATACTGTTCGAATTAACATAACTCGTTCTATGCTCAGATCTGTTTGTATAAATTCTAGTTCATATTTCACATTTTCATTAGAAATTTAAAACGTTCCTACTTCACTTAATGTTAAACTCATTCTGATTAAAAAATTTTCTTCCGGCAAATTGCTGTTTACTTTTCGAAAAATGCAATAAAAGATATTTAATGATGGACACTATCATATGTTACAGAAAAGTAACTTATTTTTCTAGAATTCACTTATAAAAAGAAGCCTTTGTGTCTTATAGCTTATGCTTTGTTTCGTTTGATAAAAAATAAATGATTGAAATGATAATACAAAACCATTGATACGAAAAGCTCCTATAATTATGTTAAAAGTTCAATTGTAAATAGTAATTTCTTTCCTTTATTTCTTTATTATAAAAGCTATAAAGGTGAATTATCTATGACTTCAATCGCAATAAATTCAGTCATTTACAATAAGAGAAAAAATATTCATTGCTCACATGCCAAGCCTTATTATTATTATTATTATTATTATTATTATTATTATTATTATTATTATTATTATTATTGTCATTGTTATTATGATTGTTATTACAATTATCATTATCATTATCATTATCATTTTCATTGTCATTGCCATTATTATTATTATTGTTATTATTATTATTATTATTATTATTATTATTATTATTATCATTATTATTATTATCAAATTTTACAATTTATAATTATTACATTATTGAAAAATCTAGGAAAAAAACAACCATAACAAGGAAAAAAGAAATGAAGAAACATTAAAAAAAGCACTGTATTTCTTTCAACGACGAAATGAATTCCATATATGGGTTATTATTATTATTATTATTATTATTATTATTATCATTATTATTATTATTATTATTATTATTATTATTATTTAGCTAAGCTGCAACCCTATTTGGAAAAGTAGGATTCTGTTAGCCCAAGGGCTCCAATAGGGGAAAATAGCCCAGTGAGGAAAGGAAATAAGGAAATAAATAAACTATAGAAGAGAAGTAATGAATGAAGAATATGAAATATCTTAAGATCAGTAACAACGTTAAACTAACATATCATCCTATTCAACATAAAAAAAAAAGAAAATATTTGCTGCAAAGTTTGAACTTCTGGAGTTCCACATAAAATGAATAAGCTATTAAGACACTAAACTTTTAAAAACTGTAATTTTAATCGGAAATTCTCCGTAAAAACATGAAGTTTTCAGGCGTATTTTCCGAAATTCGGGCGACTGCAATCTTTACCCTACTTTGTTGTTATCTTTTATGGGTTGGTGACCGTAATACCACTCCTTAACGTCAATATATTCGATTTCAAAACGGAAATGCCTTGCCAACCTTTATTCCAGCATTTTTACCGTATTTATAATGAAAATATCGAACAGTGTACTTTTAAAACAGTTTTTCCTATAGATGCAAACTCTCTCTCTCTCTCTCTCTCTCTCTCTCTCTCTCTCTCCTCTCTCTCTCTCTCTCTCTCTCTCTCTCTCTCTTCTGATGCTATTGGCTATGGGTATATTGACACTGGGCTATGGTACCAAATTCCAGTCTCTTCCAGCACGAGGGGCAACGGATGAAAACATTCCTACAAATTCGGAATACTTTCGTTTAAGCAATGAATTCGGTACCTTTTTTTATCCAGCCCCTCCAGGTTCCAGGTTCCAGGTAGGGTGGAAGAAAAAGAAAGAGATAAAAAGAGTCTCTATTCTCGAACGAAAAACTTGCACGTCATAAATGGTTGCGAGCCGTTCAAAATATCGTCAGCGAAGGAGGAGAAAGTCAATAGTGGGGGGTCGTAAAAGGTTGTTCTCAGAAAGCAAAGGATTTAAGGAAAGAAATCTCATCTCTATTGTTGACTGACCATTTATTATTATGATCAGATCCCAAGCCCCTCTCCACCCAGGCTATACCAGGGAGGGCCATGCAATGGCTGCTGATGACTCTTCCAAATACTCCATCCCGAGCTCACAAGGATGGTGCAGTTGCAGACACTACTGGTCCCGAATCCTAGTCCATCAGATCACTAAGCAGGAACGTTTCCAATAGGCAATTGACATTGGTTTTAGGATACTGATAAAAATGAGATTCCCAAACTCCTCTAATTGTTATAACAACAACAACAACAACAACAAGAGCGAAGCTTTCCGGCAAAGCTTAGATAAACGACGTGAATTGCTTCGAGAGTCTTATCAGATTACATTCAACCTTTAATGGGTTTGAATACGTTGGAGATTCTAAAATTGTCCTGTGCTAAGGTATTACTGCTTCTCTCTCTCTCTCTCTCTCTCTCTCTCTCTCTCTCTCTCTCTCTCTCTCTCTCTCTCTCTCTCTCTCTCTCTCTCTCTCTCTCCAAATCCAGTAGCAAACAGGATATTTGTTTCAGTATCTTTCTCTGAAGGAAAATAACCTTCCATCAATGCTCGAAGACTTTTCATTTCTCAAACTTGTGATGAAAGTCCTCCTGTGCTAACGAGCACTCTGGGTCCAACCTTGAATGTGTCCTATCGAAAAATTCAAAAGAAAACACAACCTTTATGAAAAATCTCA
>NC_090756.1:30654572-30679848 GCF_036898095.1 Palaemon carinicauda
TTCGGGGGAAGAAGGACACAAAGGACTAGGTTGTAAAAGAAGAACTTTTGATAAAATTTTTTGTCTTTTTAAGAGAAGTAGCCACTTTCAAACTGCTATTTTCAACATAACTTTTCTTTGGAATCAGTTGATTTGTTAATCTCTCTCTCTCTCTCTCTCTCTCTCTCTCTCTCTCTCTCTCTCTCTCTCTCTCTCTCTCAATCAGTTCTGAATTTTAAACATTTAGATTTCAAACTAGTCTGACCTCACTAGGTTAAATTGCAATATACAGACTATAAATTCTCTCTCTCTCTCTCTCTCTCTCTCTCTCTCTCTCTCTCTCTCTCTCTCTCTCTCTCTCTCTCTCTCTCTCTCTCTACAAACTGGAATTGGAAAGATACAACACCACTCAATGTGTCAGTTTCTTCACATACAAATCAACATATACATGGAAACGACTTCCATTGGATGTAGTAAACAGTAAGACGGTAAACGAATTCATGAATCAGTTAGACAAAATCATAAAAACTCTCTGATTGTTTAAACTAATTTGCTCTAATCAAGAGAAAATGGAATCTCCCCGAATGGACTAAAAAGTCTTTGAGGCATCCAAAATCCTTGTAACTCCTTGTAACTCTCTCAAAGATCATTGAACGTTTAAACACAACTTTGGAAACTCATAGAATTTTAAATGATAGTAATCTAGTTAAAGAGACGCTATCAATGAAAATATCTAGAGGTTGAGGAGGCTCAGACCCTAACCTACTTACATCCATGCTTTAACTCTAACTAGATCCTTATAAAGGGATTCAGTAACCACTGATATAGAATATGTAGATGGAATTGAGGTGAAGAGAGTAACGTCAAATGTAAGTTTACATATGGCATGGCCGATCTATTTTAACGTCAATGATCTTAGGATATTTTATATTCTTTATTCATTACTTCTCCTTTAGTTTATTTTTTTCCTTATTTCCCTTCTTCACCGGGCTATTTTTCCCTGTTGGAGCCCTTGCCTTTTGCAAATAGGCTCCCAACTTTGCTAATAATAATAATAATAATAATAATAATAATAATAATAATAATAATAATAATAATAATAATAATAATAATAATAATAATAATAATAATGTATCAAAGATATTAAACTTTACCAGGCTCTAATATAAATTTAGTTACATCTCTCTTTATGGATTCAGACCCCACTAGTCTAAAACCAGGATGGAACTAATGCCAAGAGAGTAGCATCATCTGCATATGTAAAATCATTGTTGCATTTACATAGCCATTTATGCACAGGCATCGACAATAATAGCCATTCTCAACTTCATCCTATCGCTCTCTACCCGTTGTTTTTATTGTTTGCAATAACCTTTATAGAATATTAGATGCTTCATTACTTCTCTTTATCCTAACGTCAGATAACTTGCATAACCGTTTTCAGTCTCTCTCTCTCTCTCTCTCTCTCTCTCTCTCTCTCTCTCTCTCTCTCTCTCCTCTCTCTCTCTCTCTCTCTCTCTCTCTCAGCTTCATACCAAAGGATATTCCACAACAATAAATTCCACAACTAGAAAATTTCTTGATATTTCGCTTCGCTTTGTGTCTGTATGAAGAGGTTTTCCAAAAATGGATTTAGCAGTTTTGAAGAGAAATCATAAAAGAGAATTTCTCATTAATGTATATTTTTAAGTCCTAATGAAACTTACAATAAGCAACGGAAGTTATTCTGCTATTAATGTTGTTTACCTAACAGGAATTTTAAGAAAATTATCTACAGTATAGCGATGGACGTAAACGGATTTAGAGGGGTGACCTTTCTTGAAGATGTTCTCTAGATATTTTTGTCAAGCTATTTTCTCCAAGCTTCGTCAGATGCATAATTCTTTAGTTAATTAAATGAAACCTTTATTTAAGATGGATAAAATCACACTTCGTCTGATAATGACTGAAATACTACTATAGAACTATGAAATCGTTAGCATTTATTTTCTATCTTTTTGGAATTAGACAATAAAGCAAAGCACACGGTTTCTCTTTAGACAAGATTCTATAACGAGTTCGTGTTATTTTCTGACTATTGTCTAACCATGAGAATTAATAAACACTATTTTACTTATTCCCGAAAACCTGCGGTTATGAATATTGTAAAGGATTTATATAGATAATTTCCCAAGCTTAGACAAGATTATATAACTAATTCATATTATTGTCTAATTATGTAAAATTACCAAGAACTGTTTTACTGCTTCCCAAAGACCTGCAGTTTCGAATATTGTAAAAGATTGGCTATATCTTAGTTGGTATTATATAGATAAAATGTCTGAAAGTGAGCAACTTGACGTTTCAATAAAAAAGAAAACATGCTGTTTATTATCAAAAGCACACGTACAGAAGGCTTAAAATTCTTTACAGTAATCTTTGTTAGAATAAAAAAGGTGCAGATAACTGTGAAACTTGCCAATTTGCGAAATGGAAATAAAAAACCATTAATCAGCATGTTTTTTTATAAACGTAATACACAATAAAAGAATCATTATATGGAGATTATACTGTGTAAGCATTTCAGTTTGATACCAAAATAGATAAATAAATAAACAACTAAAACGAAAGATAGAAACCTGATAAATAATGAACATTTCATTTACCTCTTTACTTTCCAATATATTTCCTTTCGAATAAAAACGGGGGAAAGTGGACTAAGAGTGACTATAGTCGTCGCAGAGGTTCCGGCAAAATAAGCCCCACCTCTGATGAGGTCAAAGCCAATCATGTGGTCTCCTGCGTTAACAGCGTCACAGCACATCCTCTTAAAAGTATTATAAGCTAGTAAATTTTGAATTTGTTAAGGGATGTATTGTGACTGCTGCAAACGGGGAGACAACGCAATTGTATGTCTTAAACAACCAACTCCTCTTATTTCACGACAGAACTTGAGTAGCAGAAATGAGAAAATAACTTCCTTGTATCAGTTCAATTTCCATAAGGAAAGGTTCATAAAAGAATTGGCTTATTTGGACGTCAACATTATAAACTTTAAACCCTGAAGAAATGTTGTTAAGATGAGTTTTCGAAATGAAGTTGGAAAAAGTTTTTTATTCCGTCTTGGTCATGCTCATTTATGTTCTCTGGAATGAGGTAAAAGTCATTCTTATCAGATAAAATCTATGGTTTTGTTAGTTCAATATTTTATTAAATGATTTTCTTTGTGTCAATTCTAGAGTACTTTTTGAATTACAGACAGACAGACAGACTGATAGACAAAATCCTAAAAGTTATAAAATATGAAATCATAATTTTCAAGATAATGCTTTTAGCTGCTAAATAAATCAAGAAGGAAAACGAATTACATTCTTTCTTATATTTATTTTTTCTTATCAGTTTTCGTAGGGAATTTTGGGCTCTTAAAACCAATGTAAATGATAAAAAACTGCAATTATTGTTATTTATCTTCATGAATTTATCTAAAATACACAAATGGTGTTGTTAGCATTGCAGGAGTCTGAAAGTCAGATTAAAAATCAGTTTTAAAACTCAAATTTTTTCACAAAAATCCCAATATATGAATAACCTTATGGATAATGATTATAAATGACTAAAACTACGTAATCTGTCCCTAGAGGCTCTGAAAATAGACGTGAAAAGAAAGAATCTTTAGGAAATGTATTTATGAATAAGTGTAAAACTACTTGTAAATTGTTGATTCGGCAAATGACTTTGTTTATTTATGGTCCAAACCTCTTGGATGAACAACATAAATTATTAAAACAACCTTAATTGGCTCTAATACGGTTTATCAGCAATACTATAGCAATTCTCAACCGACTACACATTGCCTCTTCTCTCTCTCTCTCTCTCTCTCTCTCTCTCTCTCTCTCTCTCTCTCCTCTCATCTCTCTCTCTCTCTCATCTCTCTCTCTCTCTTCCACTTTTGCAGGAAATAAAGTTTGCTGGAGTTATGGTGTGCTGGAAGGAGACAGAGAAGGAACGCCACAACTACCAAAACTCTCTCTAATTTCACTTCGAGTTGAAGCTGTTTAAAGCCGTCCGTCCTAAGTAGAAATATTTATCCTTCAAGAAAACACAAAATAAAAAAAATCTAATTTTCCTGATGAACTGTTATTGACCTCCGTAATGAGGTGAGAAGCACTTGACAAGTTGGATATTTCTTATCACGTATTTTATATGACTTTCTCGTTTGCTTTATAAAAGATTAAGAGATACTTTATATTTATGGAAATTCTCTGTTGACATTTTTGTATCAAACGTAATTAGCTAAGTCTAGATACGATTTTTTAGATATCACTACAAAAAAAAAAATAAATAAATAAATAAATACTCAGTTTTTGTGGCTATCATAAAATTCACAGGAAAAAAAACTAAGACGAGAAAATTAAGATCAAATAGCTATGTTTCCAACAAGGTGGACTGTAGAAGAAACAACTGGAGGCTTAATATTCTCTGCTATAGTAGTTACAACAGCAACAAATATAGCCGTTTCTAGTCCACTGCAGGAAAAAGACCTTAGACATGTCCTTATTTATGTCTGAGGTTTTGTCAGTTTTCTGCACCACGATGCTCACTGCGAATTGGTGATGGTGTGAGACTTTCGTCTGATCATTCCCAGCAAACCAACCTAGTATGGGCTGCCATAACTAGTACAGCTTTGCTGATTATTGCAATACACAAACCCTTTCACCATGTTAAGGAATCTCCACTCAAAAGTGAAACCGTTGTTAATGAATATTATATCACGTTAATCATAACATTCAATGACTTCCAAATCTAAAATATTCCTATTCTAGAATAGGAAATCCTTTTATATACATGATATTGAAACAATAACACTCCTACTTGCGTAAATTGATATTCAAGAGAAATATCAAGATCATACTCTGAAGAATAACATTGAAAGATGTGGAAATGTATATTGAGGTTCTCGTCCTATTTTCTTTACATGAAATATAGGGTCAAAATGATATGTACCCAAAGATAAACAAGGGGTTGGAACTAGTCACTTTGATGAAAGGTATCAGAAACAAAGTTTAAGACAATATGAATAAAAATAAATGGTCTGTATTATCATATACCTTTCACCTCTCCTTCTCTTGCTTGAGGGCACACTCGGGCACACTATTCTATATTATTTTTCTTCCTCTTGATTTTTGGAGATTTATAGTTTATATATGGAAGATCTAATTTAATGTGGTTAATGTTCTTAAGCTATTTGATTTGAGTGTTCATTAATTCTCTTGTAGTTTATTTATTTCCTTTTTTACTTTCTTCACAGGGATATTTTTCCCTGTTGGGGCCCTTGGGGTTATACAACGTTGCTTTTCTAACTAGGGCTCTGGCTCAGATAATAATAATAATAATAATAATAATAATAATAATAATAATAATAATAATAATAATAATAATAATAATAATAAAATAATAATAACTAGGTAAGCTGCGCCATCGACCAAAAGGACAAAAAACTAAAGAATTGATCAACCAACTTAATATAAAAGCAAAACTAATAATATCCTTAGAACGCTGTCGTCTTGTATAACGAAATCTGAATATCCTCATATTTTCTGGATGCCTTGCTTATCAACAGTAGTTTTCTGGCTAATCCTGATAACTATAGTTATTAGGTGCAAGGAACTATAACCCTACCTGACCTAGTTTTAAATCGGAGCATGTAATATGTAATACCTTTTTTAGTATCGCTATATTTATTTTGTTAAGAAAATTAAAAATGGTTATTTTCATTTAATACGAATGACCATCAAGTTGTCTTAAGTAAATTGAACATAAAATTTTTTCCTATTTAAATAACATAGATGTAGTTTAACTTATTCATTATTTCCTTTCCTTATTGGACTATTTTCTCCTATTGGGGCCCTTAAGCTTGTAGCATTCTGCTTTTCCAACAAGGATTGTAGCGATCTTCATATGAGTAAATTATTCGAATAGATATTAGTATGCATAAGTATTGTCTTTTAACAGTAATTTTCTTCATAATTGCAGATAATCAGGACATAATAACTATATTTTATGGTTGTTTACTAAGGGGTCGTTACCCCCTTCCTTCAAATCCATAAATACATATGCTAAATGTACCAAATAAACACACTAGCAAAACGTGGCTTTTATGCATATATTCTCATTTATGTAATTTTCTTTTAATAAATTGTAAGTATTTGGCATATTTATTTATCGTGTATGATACTTACTGCATCTTACAGCATAATCACAATATAAAAATTGCAAATATATAAACGAGCATAAAAAGAAATACAATTCATATAAATATAGCAGACATGCAGTAAACTTTTGTTTAGAATACCATCAGTTATGAAAAAACTTTTAGTCTCTTTTTTTTATAACCACAGAAAGTTGTAGTGATAAAATACAGGTTAAACTGAAGTAATTTGTTTTCTTAAAATTCTCAAAAAAGCTAAATTAATGTATAGAAATACTGTATACGAGTTTCCCTAATGCATAAATCTTGGGTCTTATGTATTAAAGGGAGACAATTCGTGGACAGATATGATTAGCTGAAAAAATAATGAATTAGTGAAGCCCTTAAAAGAATTTACTGATCTGATAAAGAATATTAATTAAACAAAAATTAAAAGTTATCATGGGGAAAAAGGACAAAATTCGGAACAGAGTAGCAAAAAATTAGCATTAGATATTCCAAATGTAATGGGATTACCACTTTTAGTCACTTATCTTGTTCGTTGTCAAAATATTTTTTTAGAATAATGATATTAATCAAAAGAAATAACTTCCGCAAGGAAAATAATTATTAAAGTTAAATGGTTGTAAAATGTAATAATCATGATTACTTATTTCTATAGTGTGTTTGTACAGCTTTATTTGAATAGATATTTCTAAAATTTAGTTTTGAGTCATTAGTAAAAGATTAGTGTAAAAATGTATCTAAATGTGCATGCACGTTGCTTATTTGTACATTCGGTGAAACAATATTTCCATAAAGGATTTGTATAATATTTGTTCTCTTCTGGTATGCGACTTTTTAAACCATTTTCATTAAAAACCTTCTTACAGGAAGTATTTTGTAACGAAATCTAGTCATCAAAATATCTTATAATATTATTCTTTCTGAAATACAAATGTTATTTTCAACAGGATAATGAAGAATACAGAACTTTTGCAAAGCAGTAATGCTGAATGGTACTCTTTCGCCGGCCAATGGTGCTCCGTGACGTCACAAAGCTTGACCCCACTTAACGTTTACCCCTCTGATCCCCAATTTACCTACGAGTCGGTTGACCTGGTACTCGATAGATCTTGGAAATATATCCCATGCTAAAAAATACTTGCGTAAGTGACTGGGTGCACTTACGTAAGTACGAAAAAGGACATTGTAGCAATAAAACGAATGGTTTTCATTATAAATAATATTTTAAACATGAAATATAGATGTTCTTCCCGCAAATATATATCCAGATTGTACTGCCGTTTTGATTTTGATTTACCATATTGGTTATTGTGAATCAGTCAAGATACCTTAGAGCAATCTACTGAACCTGACGCTAAAGAGAAGCCGATGATAAAAGACTTTTGTACAAGTTTACTTCATAGGCATAATATCTCTCTCTCTCTCTCTCTCTCTCTCTCTCTCTCTCTCTCTCTCTCTCTCTCTCTCTCAGAAAACCATAGTATGTTCTTTTCATTTCACAACATAATGATCATTAAGGAATAGGCCTAAACCTTTTATTATGGTTGACAAAACCCATACTGCTCTTATTTCATTTGTCCAGAAGTAGTTTGGGTTGTGAACGGTCTAGTTATGACTGGTTAATGATATTAAAAAACGAGGCATATGTTCTTCATGGTCTATAGGTCTACGTCGAACTTCCCATAATCCCTCGAATAATCTCTCTCTCTCTCTCTCTCTCACTCTCTCTCTCTCTCTCTCTCTCTCTCTCTCTCTCTCTCTCTCTCTCTCTCTCATTTCTAACTTCTATTTATTTGTCAATGATATTATTCTACTACTATCAACCTCTCTAATTGCAATTTTACTTCCAATCTATTCCATCGATTCAGTGTAGATTTTATTGAATTATTATAGTCAAGATGATTGAGATTTGGGAATATATAAGTGAAACAAATCGTTCAATATGGCTGAACATTGTTGGAACGTCTTTGAGGGTGTAAGCCAAAGACTATATACTGAAGGAAGATAGGAAGGCTCAAAATGTGAATGTTAATACACTAGTTGGCAACTCCAAAGTTAATACAATAGTTTGACCGCTCAGTATTGAGATAGCGTTGTAGGTATACATCGTTCGTCGTCTGTATGCTTATATTCAGAATTTGACAGTTGACACAAATGAAATCATGGCGCCAATAGTGAATAAGTCAAACACGGTGTTTTTGCAATAAACGAAAAGAAATCGATCTTCATTAGGTGTTTCACAGGTTCCCTAAGGACAAAGAACGGTGAGTACTAACTGATATTGGATATAAGATTAAGGCTAGGCATCCGCAATACACTTTTCTAAAACTTTTTTATTTGGTCATAAAGCTATTGAAATTATGTATTTCTCAGAAGCTGGCAGATTTGGCGTTAGGAACATGTTTACTTGCATGTATTATATTTAACTCTGATTTAACTTATAAGTGTATGAATCTTTCAGCATGTTTGCACACCTGAGTAGCATTATAGGAGTATACTGCTTCAACATATTATTTTGTTAGTATTCCTTGTCTTCTTATTTTTCTATTTCCTAAATAAAGACTAACATTTTGCAGTACTTGTAAACTGTATTTGTTTGTATTTGTATTTTCATGAACATTGAATGTGAGTTTACTGTCTGTGCTTTCTATATTTGCATACTTTTTTGTCTTATGTTTGCACGATGTATTCAGTTCATGAAGAAATCCTTTTTATAGTATTATGTTTTATCATTTTTATAATTTTATTAGAGTTTATTTGCATGTAATTCATGACGCAATTTTAGCTTGCTTGTATGATTTTTTTTTTTTTTAGGGGGGGGGGGCGGTTACAATTTTTATATGTGCAATATTACTTACTGTTATTTTTTATTATGTATGATTTATCAAAGTTCATTTAATGTGATTTATATATCTTTTTTGGCTGATTTGCATGCTACCTTATTTCTATTTCCATCGCCTTTTGATTATTTTTATATGTGATTCAATTTAGTGAGTTATTTTATTCCTTTTGTTTGTATATCTATACATTCATTAGTTTATATTACTAAAGAGTTTACATGAGTGCATTATGCATTTCCGTTCAATAACATAAAAATTACAATTGTGTTTTATATATATCTAATATTATTCTACAATGGCCTACAAACTGTAATCAAATGCATGCCTACACATCACATATGACTAACTTTAACAAATCAGATACACAGTAGCCTATGTTTTACTTTATTCAAACGTGATATTTTATAGAATATTTGAAAAGGATTTTAATATACAATACTTGAAATTGCAAGAAAATTAACCAAGTTATAAGAGACATAGCTATCAAGTTTCTGAAAAAAAAACAGACTGATAAAAATAATTATTCTTAATCTATAAATGTACCTATTTGTAAAATTACAATTTAGTTATCTAAAACTTAAGAACGGCTCTGAATGTTTAACCGCTCACTTAATAGATGGAGCCATTGGTTTCGTATGGGAGTATCTGGCATCATTTCATATCACACCCATTTGAGTGCTATTAGGCTTCCTTCTTTGTATAGTCTTTGGCAGGAATGTTGGAAGAGTGTTGGGACGTGGAAACAATCATTTTTTTCCTTATGAAAATATTATTTAATTGTCCTAATATTAATATGCATACCATGATGTAGAGATAGAAAAATGTACATTAAATACAGACTAAATTCAGTAGGCTATATAATAAAAAGGTGGGAATATCACGAACTACTTTTCTGACATTTGACTTTTCCAGATTTTTATGCAAGCAAACAAATATATGGAAACGCCCTAAAAGAATGCTAGCATTTATATTTATATAATTGCCTATCTATCGATGTGCATATTTTTTAATTAAAAATGTTTATAATAATAAAATCCTGCAAACCAAATAAGCAAAGAAAATGGAGCATTACATTACAAGAATTCTACATGTATCTATCGAGAAATGAAACTCGTGTGAAGTATTTTCGCAAAGGAATAAAGATTTATGACAGGAAATTAATAAAGATCAGTGGGCGGGTGACCCAGTTATGAGCTGAGCACCAGACAAAGCAGTAATTCAAGTTTTATTACAAGTTTCAAAATTCCATCAAGATATTAAATCGAGTTCATTGTCGAACATGTTAAAAATGTGATTACTTTCATGTACTTATCTAAATATTTTATTTTTAAGAGTTGCAAGTCTATATTTTTTGAGATTTGTTAAATAATTATTATTAATGGTTTCAGATTAATTTTGAGTTAATACGTTGTCAAGATCCAAATACACACACACACACATATACATATACATATACATATACATATACATATACATATACATATATATATATATATATATATATATATATATATATATATATATATATATATATATATATATATATATATATATATATATATATATATATATATACACTGTATGTGTGTGTGATTGTATGTATGTGTGTATCAATTACTAGCAACACCATTCACAAATTTGACATTAAAAATAAATATTCCAATATTTATATGAAAAAGAATATCTTCCGTCTTGAAATTCTACTTTAATTTCGCATCTCAAATCCCCTTGCGCTAGATTTGAATTTAATGATACTTTTTCACTTACTTTACAGGAACTACCCTCCGACCGCATACTACTATCACACAAATGAATTGAGCTTAATAGCGGTAAATGGTAATTATGAATGAAATCCCACACACTACTATCAGACAAGTAAATTGAAGTTAGTAGGAGTAACTAGCAATTATGAACGAGATGCCATATACTACTATCACACAAATGAATTGAGCTTAATATCGGTAAATGGTAATTATGAATGAGATGCCATATACTACTATCACACAAATGAATTGAGCTTAATAGCGGTAAATGGTAATTATGAATGAAATCCCACACACTACTATCAGACAAGTAACTTGAACTTAGTAGGAGTAACTAGCAATTATGAACGATATGCCACATACTACTATCACACAAGTGATTTGAGCTTGATAGCGGTAAATGACAATTATGATGAGGTCCTATATATTACTATCAGCTACATTGTCCATTATTTTATTTTTATCGTCAATTAAATAAATAGGTTTTTTAGCTTCTCAGCATCATCCTTATATATATATATATATATATATATATATATATATATATATATATATATATATATATATATATATATATATATATATATATATATATATATATATATATATATATATATATATATATATCACATCACCAATATATACTATTCTTCTTTAATAAAATTTTTATCAACACCACAATATAAATCAGACCAATAGAATTACTTTGAATTATTTTCAATTAACTGATTATATGTCAATCCTCAATTACCTAAAAAGATATTATCAATATATGATCTCCAACAATAATTATTTTCTCTAATGGTGAGATCACACATCTCATCTCGTGTGGTGGCAAATATCCTCCCTCTTTGTCTGTGCATCATTCACTGAAAAAAATCATTTATTTGTTGTGATCATTTGTGTTATGAGAATCAATTTAATCAATTTAATCCTCTTCAAATGTTGCATATATTTATTCCCGCAAATCACAGAGGAATTAATTTCCGCTTAACTAATAACTTTTATTTTAAAGGCATTTTTCTTATTAGAAATAAACTAAATCAGATTTGAAATTTGGATTAAAGGTTTTAATCTTCAAAGCTTTTAATATTTATATCATTTCAATATAGTTTGCGAGATTATTGATAATGGGGAGTAATTAACAGGAATCAGTGACTGATTTCTTTTACCATTGGCATATTACGGATAAAGATATTTTTGGAAATTAATATCATACTGCTGCATATTCCCCCAATATAATAAAAAGTAACTATTCGGCTATAAATATGAAAATAAATAAATAAATTAATATATATATATATATATATATATATATATATATATATATATATATATATATATATATATATATATATATATATATATATATATATATATATATATATATGTGTGTGTGTGTGTGTCTGTGTATCATTCCGATTACACTCAGTAGCATTGCTAGATGCTTAACTACTCTGGTTTCTCCCCGTCGCTTTGGATAGGGGTAGAGAGTAGTCATACCATGGTGCTGGGATCACTAACCTGCAGCTCATGAGTTACATGCGGCTATCACTGGAAATTGTTGCAATTATAAAGGCTGAATGTTTAAATACCCTTTTTACTCATTTAAAACAATGAAATTATGTCACACTCTTCAGACACTACTTAATTAGATTATATTAAACTTAAAAGCCATATTTCACATATCAATTTTACTGTTTTTCTTTTATACATGTAAATAGTTTCTTAAGTTGAAATATTGAATAATTTCACATTTGAATCATTTCAACCTGATATTACAAGGAAAGAGAAACAGCTCTTTGTCTTTTAGAAAGATTTGATGTCGTTATTTTTAAAAGGTACAGTGCTTGTATGAGCTCTTGAGAAAAGAAAGTTTGATCAATTTTCATGACTGAAGAAAAAGTAAGAATCCTCAGAATCAGAGCTTTTTGTTGATGCCGTAAAAAACAGTTTTTTATAAAAATAAGAAATGGGGTTTAAAGGACGTTCCAAAAAATTCAGGAGGGTGACAGCAACCCCGTCCTTTCTGATCAAACCATTTTGGGCAGCTATCTCGGGTTGTCACCCATTAGTAATATGAACCTAGCAGAGGTTGAGCTTGAAATAGCTGTTTTGTTAGAAAAAGTTAGAGGCATCAACATTTTAAGTTTTACTATCTGATCTGGAGTCTTTAGAAACACAAGAAGCCACATAAGTTAGTCAACACGAATGGGGAAAACTACTTGTTACAACCTACCAGGTTGTAATGCAGGTTCTTTTAAGATATTTAAATTCCCATGGATTGCAGTCGGTAAAAGTACGTCAGTGATAAGGAAAGACGGAAACAGAAACCCAAGAAAACTTAACAATATTTATTATAAACAAGAACAATAACTTAAATCAACCTTGTGAGATTAAATACACTTAATTGTACAAAATATTCAGGAAAACAAATAACTGGTTCTCGGGAACTCACAAGAAAAACCTAAAGCTAATACACTGAGCCCTAAGCATGAGAAAATTACAAAAGAGAAAACGCTTAATAATAACAAGGTGGATCCAAATACGGCTAGCCAATCATATCATCAACCTAATAATAAAAAATGGTAGAAGGAAGTAGCAGATGAAAACAATGAAAACCTTAATATTCCTACCTATCTTACAAAACTAAACAATACAGAATTAAACAGTTACACAACATAACAACAAAACTCGTACATATAGAAAGAGACAATTCAATAATATATACAACTTCACCTCAAGTGAAGTACAGAAGAGTTGAACACAGGGCCGTACTTAATTCCTCAAGCCGCTAAACGGAAGGGTAAAACTGTACACCAGGCATTGAAGGGCAATCCACTTCCCTATACAAGAGGAACGACAATTTGTCTTACCTGGCGTCAGCCTCCCTACGTAACTCCTCACAAGCCAATTTGCTCTCACACTCGTACACAGCTGGACTGGATGAATACGGCCAGTAAAATCTAGGTTCAGTGTCGGGAAACAGCGTCGACACCAATCCTGTGCAAATCCTCCGACGGGAACAAGTAGCAGAAAACTACCGTCGCAGATGACATGAGCATCTGCTAAACACTTCAACCGAAGTACGAAGGTAATAGCTAAAAGTCGTCCTCCAAGTCACAAGGAATGCTGAGACGAGAAATATTGTTGGTGAGAGCTTGTCAAGACCCGAACTGCCTTCACTGGTCGACCATGTCCACTCATCACCTTCCCAGCGTTCATCAACACTCACAGCAAAAAAAAAACAATCGTTAAAATGATAGTCCACTAATACACAAAGGAGGAGGAGGAGGCGCAAAAACACTATTCAACAATCGGAGAGCCACTTACATTAACACTATAGTAAACAAACAACAAAAATACTTTAACTTAAAAAGAAAAACAAGGCTGATTTAAATAAAATAAAGAAATAATTTTACGTTAACCTAATACCTTCCTCCCCCAAAACAAAAACAAAAAATATTCACATAGAATAAATTTTTTTTCCAAAATTAAATACTGTAAAAATGCTGAAATGAAAATTAATTAACAATGTTACGGAAATACAAAACCTGAAAAGAAGTTATAAATATAACACTACATATGCCAAAAAGAAAAAAAATACATAGCTTCACGAAGAAGACTTACCAAATCAGAAAATGGGACTCTTAAATTAAAGGCTAAACTATACCTCCAACGAGTACAAAATAATATGAAAAAATTGATAGACCTTACTAAGGTTGAACATACAAAAACCACGCACTTAACCAAACCTACATATAAACTAAACTCTAAGATAAGGACTCACTCATACGCACACCCATACTGGCCATTAGATTTTACTATGGAAAAATAGTTTTATACAAACCCAATGAAGACACGAGAAGGGCGAGGGAGGGACAAAAGCCAAGATTACATACGAGAAAGGGCATCAGGAATGCGGTTCTCCGATCCCTTAATATGTTTTATAACCAGAGTGAATTCCTGCAACTGCAAAGCCCATCTCAAAATTCTCTGATTGGACCCTTTCATCCTTTCTATGAACACTAGAGGATTGTGGTCAGTCCAAATCTCTATCGGGAAGGAGAAATTGGTCACGTAGGGTTTAAAATGTAACAAAGTACGAACCAAGGCCAAGGCCTCCTTCTCGATAGTTGAATACCGCCTCTCTGCTGCCAATAGTTTACGGCTAAAGTAAGACACGGGAAGTACCTCTCCAGCCCCATTTCTCTGAAAGAGAACACCTCCAATGCCCACATCACTAGCATCCACCGCGATAATGAAAGGTTTCTGAAAATCAGGGGATATTAATATTGGGTTTGATATCAGCACCAGCTTAAGTTTAATGAAAGACTCCTCACATTGAGGAGACCACGCAAATTTCTGTCCTTTCTCCAATAACTTAGTAAGCAGCTGAGCAATGTCCGAGAAGTTTCGCACAAACCTTCTATAATAACCCGTCATTCCAAGGACTCTCCGAACTTCCCTGACATTACTCGGCCTCTTCAAATTTAAAATGGCATCGAGATTGGCTTGTTTAGGGGCTACCTGACCCAAACCAACCTCATGACCCAAATAGCACACTTTGGCTTTACCAAATTCACACTTACCCAAGTTCACAACAAGACCGGCATCCCTCAAAGCTTCAAACACTTTTCTCAATCTTACTATATGAGTTTGCCAATCATTGCTGTGAACAACTAAATCATCAATATAAATCTCAGTGCCTTTCAACACACAAATGACTCTGTTCATAAGCCTCTGAAAGGTGCATGCAGCATTTTTCATCCCAAAGGGCATCACTTTACATTCGTAAAGCCCAAAGGGAGTTACAAATGCGGAAATTTCCCGGGCTCGATCAGACAGGGGCACTTGCCAATACCCTTCCAGCAAATCCAACTTGGTTATGAATTTTGCAGACCCTATCTGATCGAGACAGTCATCAATGCGAGGCAAAGGAAAAGAGTCATTTTTGGTACTGGCATTAACTTTACGGTAATCCACACACATTCTGTACTTTCCATCAGACTTTTTAACTAAAACTATCGGAGAGCTCCAAGGACTAATCGAAGGTTGGATGAGGTCGTGTTTCAGCATATACTTTATTTCCTCCTCGACTATGTCCCTTTTCACTGGATTTAGTCGATAAGGACTCTGCTTTACGGGAGAAGCACTGCCCACATCCACATCATGCTGAAGCAACCTCGTCCTACCTGGCGAACTAAGAAATATTTCTGGAAAAGAACAGATTAAATTAATAATGTCCCTTTTCTGGGTAACTTCCAGATGGTCCAGCTCTCTTTTCAAAACCTCTAGATTTTGAACGTTATTAAAGAGAGCATCAGAAGATACCTGACCAACCAAGTCCTCAAAGTTATCCTCTGGAGACTCTACTTCTACAGACACAGGTTCACACACTATAGCTAAAGGATCCCTACCACCTGAAATATAAGATTTTAATCTATTAATATGAAAGACCCGGCACTTTCGTTTGGTCCCGGGGGCTTCAATTCCATAATTCACTTTAGACAATTTTCTCAAAACCTTCCAGGGCCCCTTATACCTTGGCTCAAGGAAATTGTCCGAGTCTGTACTCAACACCAATACCAATTCCCCAGGCTCAAACGATCGCACCTTGGTTTTCTTATCAAAATTTGATTTCATGATTACTTGGGAGGAAGCCAAATTTTATCTTGCAAATTTCCATGCAATGGCTAACTTTTTCCGTAAATTCTCTACAAATTTCATCACATTAAGTTCCTCTTTCTGCCCAGATGATAACAATTCATGAAAAATTTCCAACGGACCACGTACTTTGTGCCCATAGATCAGCTCAAAGGGAGCTACACCTGTAGATGCATTTGGATGGTTCCTTATGGCAAAGAGAGCAAAGGGAAGTCCCTTCTCCCAATCCTCTCCTTGTTCATAGCAGTATTTTTTTAAAACTGATTTAAGTGTCTGGTGGAATCTTTCCACCACACCCTGACTCTCGGGATGGTAAGGTACGCTGATAGTGCACTGAATGGCCAGTTCAGCACACTTACCCCTAAATACCTTACTCGTAAAATTCGTCCCACAGTCGGTCTGAATTTTACGAGGAAGTCCGTATCGGGAGAAAAATTCAACAAGCTTCTCAAATACTGCATTGAAAGTTATCTTTTTCATTGGGAATGCTTCAGGAAATCTAGAAGCTCGGTCCATGATGGCCAGGAGATGAGTAAACCCAGTCTTTGTTCTGGGCAAAGGCCCCACCACATCTATAACCAATTCCACAAAAGGTTCTCCAATTGCAGGAATGGGATTTAGAGGTGCTTTAGGGATCACTTGATTGGGCTTTCCCATCACCTGACAAACCTCGCAATTACTAACAAATTGTTTTACTGATGATTTCAATCCTGGCCACCAAAAACATTTTGCTAATCTTTTGAACGTCTTAAATACTCCAAAGTGACCAGAAAAAGAATCATCATGTGACACTTCAAAACAGACTCCCTAAATTGTGAGGGAACCACAATTTGTTCCACTCGAGAAGTTTTGTTCAGATCATGTGTAGATGGACGACTAATTCGATATAACAAACCTTTCATTACACAAAACCTCGGTTTAGTTAAATCGGCTGTGTCACCCAACTCAAAATCAAACTCTTGTTTCTGAGCCTCAATAAACGTTAAACGGTCCCAATCAAGTTGCAAGATATTACTAGTTCTACTAGGACTACCTACTGGCCCGGGCCTTTCTAACTCTACTTTTAAACTACTTAAATCTAAGTCATCATCATTTATCAAATCAGCTGCCTTAGCGGAGGCCCGAGTCACCACCGTCACAGGACAAGCATTCACAGTCACAATAGGGAATAATTCCAGACCCCTATGGTCTACCATGTCATTTCCTAAAATACCATCTATATTTGGAATAGGGAGTTTCTCCACCACAGCCAACTCTGTTACCTCATTATACCCAGGGAATGATAATTCAACTTCCACCAATGGAGCTGAAACCACAGTATTCGGGAAACCTCCCAGAATCACGTAATTCCCTGAATATTCAACTAAACCATTTAAAGATTCCCTTAATACTAAAGAACGAGCTGACCCTGTGTCTCGCAAAAATTTTACCTTTAGAATTCCTGAATTCGTAACCAGTCTACCAGGCCATATATATTTATCATAGAGTCATGAAGGTCTATTACCAGTTGGTTTTACATTGCTGTCATCACCAGTATTTATATTGCTACCTTCCGTTACCGGTGGATTCTCAACCTTGGGGGTGTTAGGAATAGTCTTATTTGTTATTACAGATATAGGATTGTCAATATTGTTATTATTTCTCTCCAGATACCTCCTCCTGGTATTACACTGAGCTTGATAATGTCCAGGCTTATTGCACCAAAAACAGGTCCCATTACCTTTGCTCACATTACCAGACACTACCCTGTTTTTGGAGAAGAATCTAGAGGGCTCTCCATTTGAAATATTTCCCTGAGTCTTTTCATTCTTATAATAGGTTGGAACACCTGAATGCTTTACCCTGTTGTTAGCTACATTATTAGATTTATTATTACCATCATTTGGCTTGGCAGACTGGAAATCTAGACCCTGAGACCCAAAATTGCCGGACCCTGCTCGATGGGTTAAAATAAATTCATCGGCAATCTGAGCCGCTTTACTTAGGTTAGCTGCTTTCACCTCTTCCAAGTATATCCTCAGTTCTTTACTACAATATTTCTTAAATTCTTCCAATAACATTAATTCCCTCAAGGAGGAGAAAGAGACTACCTGACGACTCTTCAGCCAATTATCAAATTGCTCCTCCTTGAGCCTAGCAAACTCAACATATGAAATGGAAGCATGCTTGCTAAAATTTCTAAATTTTAGACGATAGGCCTCAGGGACAAGATCATAAGCCTTGAGGACCAACGCCTTTACTTTACCATAATCACGGTCTACGCCCTCCTCCAAAGAATTATAAACCCTGATTGCCTTGCCCACCAGCCTACACTAAATTAAGACTGTCCACATCTCGGCGGGCCAAGACAACCTGGTAGCTACCCGTTCAAATGCCTTAAAAAATTCCGGCACATCTTTTTCGTCAAATACAGGGACTAACTTCAAAGCTGCCCCTATATTAAATTTATCGACATATGGACCACAAGGAGTACTTAATTTATTAGGAACATTTTGCAATTTAGCCAACTCCAAATTTACTTTAGCTATCTCTAGTTCATGTCTCCGCACCTTCTCGTTCTCCTCAAACTCAAGTTTCACTAACTCTATCCTCTTGCAAATTAATCTATATTCATAGTCTTCTTGAGACAACACAGGCTGCACTGGAACTACATTCTCCGGGACAGATTTTTCTACAAGAAATGGGTTAGTAGACACGTTAGCTTTATCTGGCAATTTAGCATTTCCTTCAAAAATAGTTCCAGTACGAGGGGGGTCCTCAAACAAAGAAAGGCCTGGATTCACACTCACATCATCAATCATACTATCCTCGCGCTCTGAACCACTATCATCAACACTGTCAAAATCCCTAGCTAAATTCTCTCCTTCAGCCATACCCTTAGCTACCTTATTCTCTACAGCTAACAACAACTGGGCCTTAGTGTTCGCAGCCCTAAGTGGGACACCTAACCAGCGAGCACAACTCACCAAACACTCTTTACTTAATACAGGAAGATGCCTAAGACAATCTGCTGATCCTGAAAATTCTGCGGGATCAAAAACATATTCACCCATGATTTCAAAATTAAAGGGGGAGTAAGGCAACACACTAAACAATAACAAATATTGGTAAATTCACTGAGCACCGATCCGCCAACCAAACCACCGAGTACACCCGAGTGCAATCCTGTCACGGTCGCCAACTGTTACAACCTACCAGGTTGTAATGCAGGTTCTTTTAAGATATTTAAATTCCCATGGATTGCAGTCGGTAAAAGTACGTCAGTGATAAGGAAAGACGGAAACAGAGACCCAAGAAAACTTAACAATATTTATTATAAACAGGAACAATAACTTAAATCAACCTTGTGAGATTAAATACACTTAATTGTACAGAATATTCAGGAAAACAAATAACTGGTTCTCGGGAACTCACAAGAAAAACCTAAAGCTAATACACTCAGCCCTAAACATGAGAAAATTACAAGAGAGAAAAAGCTTAATAATAACAAGGTGGATCCAAATACGGCTAGCCAATCATATCATCAACCTAATAATAAAAAAGGTAGAAGGAAGTAGGAGATGAAAACAATGAAAACCTTAATATTCCTACCTATCCTACAAAACTAAACAATACAGAATTAAACAGTTACACAACATAACAACAAAACTCGTACATATAGAAAGAGACAATTCAATAATATATACAACTTCACCTCAAGTGAAGTACAGAAGAGTTGAACACAGGGCCGTACTTAATTCCTCAAGCCGCTAAACGGAAGGGTAAAACTGTACACCAGGCATTGAAGGGCAATCCACTTCCCTATACAAGAGGAACGACAATTTGTCTTACCTGGCGTCAGCCTCCCTACGTAACTCCTCACAAGCCAATTTGCTCTCACACTCATACACAGCTGGACTGGATGAATACGGCCAGTAAAATCTAGGTTCAGTGTCGGTAAACAGCGTCGACACCAATCCTGTGCAAATCCTCCGACGGGAACAAGTAGCAGAAAACTACCGTCGCAGATGACATGAGCATCTGATAAACACTTCAACCGAAGTACGAAGGTAATAGCTAAAAGTCGTCCTCCAAGTCACAAGGAATGCTGAGACAAGAAATATTGTTGGTGAGAGCTTGTCAAGACCCGAACTGCCTTCACTGGTCGACCATGTCCACTCATCACCTTCCCAGCGTTCATCAACACTCACAGCAAAAAAATAAACAATCGTTAAAACGATAGTCCACTAATACACAAAGGAGGAGGAGGAGGCGCAAAAACACTATTCAACAATCGGAGAGCCACTTACATTAACACTATAGTAAACAAACAACAAAAATACTTTAACTTAAAAAGAAAAACAAGGCTGATTTAAATAAAATAAAGAAATAATTTTACGTTAACCTAATACTACTAACTATTAAAAATCAAGATAAGATGGGGTTTGAGGTTTGAATTGCATTACAAGAAATGTCAAAAATACCAAGAGGTTTTCAGAAAGTGATATAATTTCCATGAATACAATGCTGCTTGCCCTTTGTAATACTGTGACTTTCATAAATATCACCGATACTATTACTAATTAATTTTCTATTTTTTTCATTCTTATATATATATATATATATATATATATATATATATATATATATATATATATATATATATATATATATATATATATATATATATATATATATATATATATATATATATATATATATATATATATATATACATAAATATATATGAAAATAATACCAAACGTCAGATCATTTTATTATGTTGATATAATAACATCATTTCATTTTCATTGTAATAATGCTTTTCGCCTTTCATTTATAAGGTATGGTCTGAAGGCTTTTAAGAATATAATGTAACCATGTTTCTTTTGAATTTTATGATATCCACAATTATCTTTTGATAGTATTGGTACTAAGTGTAATAAAGATTTGTTAGTTTTTACGAGTGCTGCCATTTAAATGAAAGTATAATGCCCCAAAACTTATATTATCTATTATGCTTTCTGAACATGAGTATAATTATTTTCTTTAGGAGGTCTACTGAAATATACTCCATTATTTCTGAAGCACAGCATATTTTGATTTTAGGTCTGAAGAGACTGGTTTTGTTGATGCGGTTCTGATACTACTACCGTGCAGGAAAACACCGCTTCCACGTCATGGCACTGCGCAAGACGTCGCAACACAACCTCGTGTCATGCCGCAAGGACTCGCATACTCACGTCGCAACATTGGCACAGTTTGGGGTGTTTACTCTACGAGGTGGTACGACCCCACTTTGCAACACGTTGCAACAAAAAAGTGCATAGGTATCAACCAAGCTTTAGCAATTCTCCTGGGGTCCTCAGAACTCTCTCTCTCTCTCTCTCTCTCTCTCTCTCTCTCTCTCTCTCTCTCTCTCTCTCTCTGCTGACATAAGTCTTCCGTCATAGTTTATACAGCATATGAGTTATACTTTAATACTTACTGATCTTAGAATATTGTATATTAATTATTCATTACTTCTCTTATATAATTTATTCATTTCATTATTTCCTTTCTCCACTGGGCTATATTTCCCTGTTGGAGCCCTTATAAGGCCTATAGCCTCCTGCTTTTCGTACTAGGGCTGAAGCTTGGCTAATAATAATAATAATAATAATAATAATAATAATAATAATAATAATAATAATAATAATAATAATAATAATAATAATAATAATAATAGTAACCATGAACCTCAAACCTTAATTCTAGGCTTAAACTCAGGTGCCGAATGTTAACCCAAGCAGTTAATCACTGCAATATATCTAACAAAACGTTAAATATCAAATATAATTAACATCTATCAGAAACCATAAGAGACCTAAGCCCAAATTATGAAATCTTTTATTAAGATATGATGAGGAAACATTCATGGTTTTTCCAGAAAGTTAAGTTTAAAAAAGTCTTATATAAGAAAGGCTGTAATTAAAGAAATGTATCAACCACTATTCAAAAGTGGAGGTTTTTCTTAAACTTTATGGACTAAATAAATTAAACGGAAGGAAAGTATTTTAGAAAATGCTGTTATCTCAGACAGGTTTCCAATAGAAACATAAAATAGAAAATGCTGTTATCTAAAACAGATTTCCAATAGAAACATGAAATAGAAAATGCTGTTATCTCAAATAGATTTCCAATAGAAACATAAAAAAGAAAATGTTGTTATCTCAAACAGATTTCCAATAGAAACATAGTGGAAAATGCTGTTATGTCAAACAGATTTCCAATAGAAACATAAAATAGAAAATGCTGTTATCTTAAACAGATTCCCAATATAAACATAAAATAGAAAATGCTGTTATCTAAATGATATTCCCAATAGAAACAAAATAGAAAATGTTGTTATCTAAAACAGATTTCCAATAGAAACATAAAAGAGAAAATGCTGTAAAAGAGAAGCATTTGAAATAGATGACTGAAGAGAACATGCCTCATAAAAAGCTCTTTTTTTTTCTTCTTTTTTTTTTTTGATATGTAAAGAAAGGTCACTGATTAGAGGCTGAGAACTTATCTAGAAATATTAATATTTCAAGAATCAAGAAAAAGTCTCAGAGAAGATATATTTCACATCCTTCAATATCTTCTTTTACCAAACATCTAAGTATCCTCATAATCTGGTCAATTTTCTGATTCAATCAACTCTGTTATTGTATTGACCTCACAACTACCTTGAGATCCGCATTTTCTGTTCTCCAAATCATTCGCCCTATTCAAAAACATTATACAACGCTCCCCCAACCTACCCCTTGTAGCGATGCATTCAGTTCTTTTTCAAAGTGTTGATCCATCTTTCCCCATATTGTAGTTTCTTTGCCACATGAAATATTAACTTGAAGATTTTCACTATCCCGAAGCCATACTTGCACACCACAGAGCATTCGCATTTTGTCTCTAACCCCCACTTCAATTGATTTATGTAATACACAAATTTATTTTTTCTTTATATAAACTGTACTCTTAATTATTCATTAAATAAAATGCACTCTTATTTATTCATTATATAAGTGTACTATTAATTATTCTATGCAAATAACCTTTTATTTTGTATTTCTGATGTCGTTTCATCCTAATTCTACCTTTGTTAATGTTCCCGTTTCAAACCATTTCATTATCGTCTGCAGGCTTTCTTCTGCACGAGAGAGAAGCAGGAGGCCTATCGTATTTGGAAGGGCAACAGATCAGATTTGACCTGGAATAGCTATAAACAGCTTAGAGCTTTTGCTCAGAGAGTTTATGCTTCAACTGAAAAAGAATACAATTCAACAATTAAACAAAACCCTTTCTAGTACAACCCGGGAGCATTACAGATAAGTTTGACAGCAAGCAGAGTAATAAGAAACCTGAACTTCCTCATTCCTGTTTTCCTGAGGCTGAACTAACTAGTTTACCTTCTCGATCTCATGAAATTAAATCTCTCTTAATAGACTTTGATGCTTATGCAGGTGTAGACCCAAATGGTATTTTTCCTTTATTTTTATTTTTTTAAAGACTGCAGATTTCCTAGCTCCAATGTTATCTGTAATTTTGAACAAGTTAGCAGGAAGAGAAGCTTTTAGCACTTGTTGGAGGATTGGTAATATTACTTCACTATATAAATGTGTTTGTGGTAGCTCAAGTCCAACTGATTATCGCCCAATTTCCATAGCAACCATATTATCTAAAGTTTTTGAACGTCTTCTGGCAAAACATCTTAATAGTTTTGCTGATGGTGGTCATGTGTTCCCTAGTTTACAATTTGGTTTTCGTAAAGGCCTTGGAACATGTGATGCCCTTCTTACAATCTCCAATGCCGTACAAAAATCCCTTGATTGTGGTCAGGAAGTTCGTATGATTGGGTTGATTTTAGCGCGGCCTTTGACTTTGTTAATCATGAGGCACTTGTTTTCAAATTCAAACAGTTGTGAGTGGATGGGTCGTTTCTTGGTTTTATTATTGATTTTTTTAGTAATAGAACTCACAGAGTTGTTGATGGGCACCATAGTGAGTATAGGAATGTGATATCCGGTGTTCCACAGGGTAGTGTTCTTGGCCTATTACTTTTCATACTACATACACAGAACATGTGGTTTGGCCTAGAAAACAAGCTTGTTGCATATGCAGATGATGCTACTCTCTTTGTATCAATTCCATCCCCCGAATGTAGATCTGGGGTTGATGAATCCCTTGATAGAGATTTAGCTAAAATTAGTGCAGGGTGTAAATTATGGGGTATGAAGTTTAATCCAAACAAATCTCAAAGTATAATTGTAAGTAGGTCAAGGACGGTGGCTCCTCAACATTTGGATCTCGGTATTAATAGTGTTTATTTATACATGTATGACTCTTTTAAAATTTTAGATGTGATTCTCAACAGCAAATTTACTTTTGAGAAACACATTAGTTCTGTGTCTTCTTCAATTGCACAAAAAATTGCCTTATTGAGAAAGTCTTTCAAGGTGTTTGTAATCAATCTATTCTAAATAAGTATTTTAATTCTTTCATTTTACCTTGTTTCGAGTATTGTTCCCCTGTCTTGTCTTCAGTGTATACGAGGTCCAAGCAATTACCAGAACTGTGAGTAGCTTCATTTATGATTTGCTCATAGTCTGATTCAGAGGCAAAGTCTAAAGCTCTCAAGCCATGGCGATCGGTAGGAGAGATAAAACTTAATCACTCCCTATGGTGAGCATTAAAATCACCAACAAAGACAAAAGAAGCCTTTCTATCATCTTGCATCTTAGCCATAATGGCAGAAAGACAATGGAAGAAAGAATCATCCATTTCTGGATTCCAGTAGATCGAACACAAATAAAAGTTATTATGCCAGCCAC
>NC_090756.1:30680348-30682848 GCF_036898095.1 Palaemon carinicauda
AATTAATAGCCACAATTTCAACAGTAGCAATTCCAATATTTTCAATTCCTATATAAGCAATTCCAATAGCATCAATTCCAATATATTCAATTCCAATAGCAGCAATTTTAATAACATCAATTCTAATGACAGAAATTTCAATATCATCAATACCAATAGCAGCAACTCTAATAGCAGCAACTGCAATAGCATGAATTCAAATAGTAGCAATTCCAACAGCATCAACTCCATATGTAGCGATTTCAATAGTACCAATGCAAAAAGCAGCCATTTCAATAGCATCCACTCTAATGGCAGCTAATCCAATATCATAAATTCCAATATTAAAATTCAAATAGCAAAAATTTCAATATCATCAATTATAATAGCATCATTTTTCAGGGGCAACAATTCCAATATCATCAATTCCAATATAAACAATTTCAATAGCATCAAATCCATTAGCAGAAATTTTAATAGCATCAATTTTAATGGCAGCAATTCAAATATTATCAATACAAATAGCAGCAACTCCAATAGCAGCAACTGCAATAGCATGAATTCTAATATTAGCAATTCAAACTGCACCCATTCCAATAGCATGAATTCAAATTGCATCAATTGCATCAATTCCAATTGCAGAAATTTCAATAGCATGAATTCCGATAGCAACAACTCCAATGACACGAATTCCAATAGCATCAACTCCAATAGCATCAATTCCAATAGCATCAACTGCAATAGCATAAATTCCAATAGCATCAACTCCAAGAGCATCAATTCAGATAGCAGCCATTCCAATAGCAGCAATTCAATAGCATTAATCCCAGTAGTAGCAATTTCAATAGCATCAATTCCAAAAATAGCCATCCCAGTAGCACCAATTCTAATAGCAGCGATTAAAATAGCATCAATTTTAATAGCAGCGATTACAATAGCATCATTTCCAATAGCAACAACTCCAATTGCATAAATTACAATAGCAGGGAATCCAATAACATCAATTACAATAGCAGGGATTCCAATAACATCAATTCCACTAGCAGCAATTTCAATAACATCAAAACCAATAGCAGCAGTTCTAAAAGCATCAATTCTAAAAGCAGCAACTGCAATAACATCAATTCCATTAGCAAAAATTACAGTAGCATCAATTTCAATAGCAGCAATTTCAATAGCATCAATTCCTCTAGCATCAATATTTTATTCATATATAATAGGAGAATTATATGGAATGGTTTAATTTTATATTAGCGGATGTATGATTAAGATTAATTCTGAACTGATTTCATATGAATCCCATTCTCTCTCTCTCTCTCTCTCTCTCTCTCTCTCTCTCTCTCTCTCTCTCTCTCTCTCTCTCTCTCTCTCTCTCTCTCTCTCTCTGTAGAATTAAAAAGTTATATGGGAGTTAAGAAACACTTCTCTTTTTGCATGGTTTAAGAAGCATTTATTATTATTAAATTTTTACCTACACACTGTACTACCATTAGAGTTTTGCACATCCAAATGGATCATACAATAGTTAAAATAGGCGAATTAAATTTTACAGTATGAGCTGTACGTTTTTGTAAAATACCACGAACAAACTAGCCAGGCACACTAAACGAATTCAGGGTTGAAATCGGTAAAAATGGCTTGACATGAATTATGGAATAATTGGAATGTATTAATATGTGAAATAATATTGTTTGATTTTTTATTTTTATTATTGAGTGTTTTCATACTCATATGCTTAAGTCCCATACCGTTTCTGTCATAGTATACATGATTGATTCATTTTGGAGAGGGTCTACTTGTCTTTTTTTTCTTTAATTCCGAAATCCTAAGTGAAAGGAGTTTGAAAATTGACAAAATTTAAACATCAATAACTCTGTTAGATTTTAAGGTATTTTCAAAATTCTTAGTGTACTTCAATTCACATTTGGTCTACATTATGGCCCATCTATGGCATTATTGATTGATACTGATGATTATTATTATTATTATTATTATTATTATTATTATTATTATTATTATTATTATTATTATTATTATTATTATTATTACAAGCTATGCTACAATCCTAGTTGGAAAAACAGTATGTCATAAAGTCCAAGGGCTCCAAACAGGGAAAAATAGCCCAGTGAGGAAAGGAAATAAGGAAGTAAATAAACAAGAGAAGTAATAGACAATATTTTAAGAATATTTTTGTGTTAAAGTACCAATCTTGAAAATATTCATTCAAAGTGTATTTCATCTGCGATAGTTATCGATGACATAATAAAATAAATATATTCTGAAAAGGGACATTCACAGCTACCAAATTATACCATTGAGATATGAAAGGAGTTTCCAATAACCACAAACAACGTTTATAGCACGTGCAATGTTTAAAAAAAAAGAAAAATATCCTGATATTTTCCAAATCAATAAATACATAAAAATGGTTTTGTATGTTATTCAATAACTTTTCATAATTAAAACATTTGTTCCAACGTTGTAGCTTAACAGCCCTATGGGCTGCATGATTGCAAGAACT
>NC_090756.1:30702848-30725362 GCF_036898095.1 Palaemon carinicauda
GAACGAGAAAGTGTATAGGAAACTCAAAAAAAAGCATGACACGAAACTCAATGTATTGATAGAAAGTAGCCCATGGACTGCAAAAGTTAATCCAGAATGTGTGGTTAATCTGTCAAATTAAATTCTAGATAAGAATGTGAAGTGTGCCTTGGGATACTGTTTAAATTTCTGATTGGCATCAAGTGCAGTAAATAGTGTAGAAATTACAAATGTAGTGTATAACCTGGAATAATTCAGTGATATTTCTCTAGAAGAAGTAAATATGATTAAGGGTATTATATACAGCAATATGAAAAAACCAGTGGTTCCAAATTGCCCAAAAAGATTCAAGAGAGCAATTGCCGAATTGAAGCAAGATAGAAATATTGAACTGACAAAAGCCGATAAATCTGGAGCACTGGTAATCTTGAATAAAAATGATTATAAAGAAAAAAATGGAAAATCTCTTGAGTGATGAAAACACATATATGGAATTAAGAAAAAACCCAATTGAATTTGTGAATAGTAATTACAACAAAAAAGTGAAAGAGTTACTAAAAGAGAATGAAGATTTGATAAAAAAAGGTTTGTACAATATCACCAACATTGCCATATATGTATGGAACTATCAAAACTCATAAGCCAAATTATCCAGCTAGGCCAATAATTAGCTATGTAGGTTCAGCAGCATATAAATTATCTAAGTACCTTGTGAATTTCCTCAATCCTTTAGTTGGCACTATTTCATATTCAAAAATAAAAAATAATGTAGACTTGATTAACAAACTGAATGTAGTACAGATTAACAGTACCTGTAGGCTTGTCAGTTTTGATGTAGTCTCACTATTCACTAAAGTACCTATTGATGACATGTTGGAATTTTTATCTGAAACCTTAGATAATAGACAATTTAATCTACCATTCTCCAAACACACTTTAATAGAATTAATTAAACTATGTATAAAAGATTGTAAATTTGAATTCAATGGGAGATTTTATCCACAAACATTTGGTATGGCTATGGGAAACCCTTTATCCCCAGTATTGAGTAATCTATATATGGAATTTTTTGAAAGCCGAATCTTAAATAACATCATACCTGATAATGTAAAATGGTTTCGATATATTGACTACATAATATGTGTGGCCAGGAAATGAAAATTTAGATAACTTTTTTCTTAGATTGAATAGTTTGGTACCATCAATAAATTTCACTATGGAGCTGGAGAATAATTGTACCCTACCTTTTTTGGACTGTCGCATAAATAGATGTAACAATAGTTCCAAGTTTAGTGTATACAGAAAGCCAACGAATATCTACTCATTACTACTCAAACCAAGGCAACAAAGTTAAGAAATCTGTATTTACCTCTATGTTTTAAGAGCATTTCGAGTCTGCAGCCCTGAATATATTGATGACGAAATAAATGGGATTAGAACAATAGGTAAAAAACTAAAGTATCCTGAAATTGTGTTAGATGATGCCCTAAGAACAGCAAAAAAGACTTTTTTTCGGTAATGATAACAGAAAAAACTACAACACACAAAATTTACTTGTACTACCTTATTATAATTCTTTTGAAGAAATTCCCCAATTGTTGAAAAACTTCAATGTAAATGTAGCATTTGAGAGTAAAAATACAATAAAAACAGCCTTAATAAAGAATTCTCCTGACATTACCAAGGGATGTGTATATCGTATTCCATGCAATGCTTGTGAAAAATACTATATTGGTTAAACTGGTAAAGCCCTAGAAAAGAGAATTGAACAACATAAGAAAAGTGTCAGGTATGCTCAAGATAATAATGCACTCTTTGCTCACGTTAGAGATAAAAATAGCAATATTAATTGGTCAGGTGCAAAGAAATTGGTTCATTCAAATAACTTAGTGGAAAGGAACATCATAGAGTCCAGATTCATAAAAGAAACCTTTGAAAACAACTTGAATGTTGGTCATGGAATGTATAAACTTAACGCCTTTATATGTAAAGAGATTTGTAAGCTATATAAAGAAAAAACATTAACCACTTAATGTAGAATTGAATGTATTGTGAATAATTAACGTCGTTGTGAATTTAATATCTAGACCTAAGCTACTATTCATTAAAGGGTATAATTATTTTATATAGTATGCATAAGTATATTGGCACTATATAGTGTTATGCTAGATATAAGTATTGATATATACATGATTATATGTTTATGATATTACTGTTGTATGTATATAAGTATATATATAAATATGTATGTATGTATATGTATGTATGTGTATATATATATATGTATGTGTGTATATATGTATATATGTATATGTATGTGTATATGTGTGTGTATATATATGTATGTATGTGTATGTTTTTCTTATGTATTTATATAGATAAGGCTACCGTGTTTTTATATAAATAAACTGTACTGAAAGTAAAAAAAAAAAAAAGAATTCACCTGCCACTACAAATGACACTTTTTAGCAGGTGTCTAATGAGCTTGGGGACTCCGCCCACTTAACATCTGACCCAAGCCTAGGTAGCGGGTAAGGGAGTGTCATTGTTCTCTAAATCTCTATATGTATGTTCGTACGTTTGCTTTCCCTATAGAATGTAAAGAAACCTCTCTCAATAAATCAGTCCTCTGAAGAAGTATCACGAAACTAGTCAGGACTTAAGCGTATATTTCGTATTTTCATTTTCCCTGTGGTTCTTCTGCATCTGAGCATCACGTTTTCCTGTGTTTTTTAAACACACACACACACACACACACACACACACACATATATATATATATATATATATATATATATATATATATATATATATATATATATATACATATATATATATATATATATATATATATATATATATATATATATATATATATATATATATATATATATATATATATATATATATATATATATATATATATATATAGGGTTAGTGATGAAATGGATTATAACTCCATTCATCTTCTGCATGTTATTTCCTTTCACTCTACAGTTGTTGCTTGGAAATATATTAAGGCTATATTCCATGCAAAGGAGAAAGCTTTCTTACAAGCATTTCATTCGTATTCTCTGATTTCAAGAGATATTCTCTGGAAGACTTATATAATAAGACTAGCTACTAAACAAAACAATAATAGATTGAAATACTACCGCTAGGGATATTGGTACTTTGATTGGCCACACAGTACTACATTGGATCCCTTTTTCTGGTTACGATTCATTTTGTCTTTACCTGCACATGATAGGTCATTGACACAAAGCCTAGTGATAGGTCATTGGCCCAAAACCTAGTGACAGATTAGGTCATTGGTCCAAAGCCTAGTGACAAAGTAGGTCACTGACACAAAGCCTAATGACATAGTATGTCATTGGCACAAAGCATAGTAACAAATTATATCATTAGCACAAAACCTACTGACATTTTAGGTTATTGGCACAAAACCTAGTTACTTATTAAGTCATACTTACAAAGCCTAGTGACATGATATGTCATTCTCTTAGAGTCTAGAGACATATTAGCTCATAGGCACAAAAGCTAGTGATATGTTAGGTCATCAAGACAAATCTTAGTGACATATTAGGCCATAGTCACAATGCCTAGTTACATATTAAGTCGCTGGCATAAAGCCTAGTAACATATTAGCATTCACACAAACCCTGGTGATATATTAGGTCATTGGAACAAAGTCTAGTAACATATCAGATCATCGGCACAAAGCCTAGTATCATATCAGATCATCGGCACAAATCCTAGTGACATAATACGTCATGACAAAAAGCCTAGTGATATGATATGTCGTTTGCACAAAGCCTATTGACATGTTAGGTGATGGGCACAAAGCCTAGTGACATATTAGGTCATAGGCACAAAGCCTAGTGACATGTTAGGTCACAAAGCCTACTGATATAATAGGTCATTGGCACAAAGCCTACTGCCATAAAGGTCGCTGGCACAAAGCCTAGTGACATATTAGGTCATAGGCACAAAGCCTGCTGCCATAAAAGGTCACTGGCACAAAGTCTAGGGACATTTTAGGTTATAGGCACAAACCTTAGTTACATAATAGGTCATTTGGAGGAAACTTAATGACATAATAGGTCATTTGGAGGAAACCTAATGACGTAATAGGTCATTGGCACAAAACCTACTGACATAATAGGTCATCAGCACAAAGCCTAGTGACATAATAGGTCATTGGCACAAAGCCTAGTGTCAAGTTAGGAATTTGGAACAAATCTTAATAAAATTCTAGGTTATTGGCTCTAATCTTAGTAACATATTAGGGCATTGGCACAAAGCCTAGTGACATATTAGGTCATACTCACAGAACCTAGTGATATGTTAGGCCATTGGCACAAAGCCTAGTGATATGTTAGGTTATTGGCAAAAAGAATAGTGACATATTGGGTCACCTGTGCAAAGTCTAGTAACATGTTAGGTCATTGGGACAAAGCCTAGTGACATATTAGGTCACTTGTGTAAAGTCTAGTAACATATTAGGTCACTGGCACAAAGCTTATTGACCTATTAGGTTACTTGTGCAAAGTCTGGTAACATATTAGTTCATTGGTACAAAGACTAGTGACATATTAGGTCACTTGCGCAAAATCGATTAACATATTATGTCATTGACCCAAAGCCTAGTAACACATTAGGTTATTGGCACAAATCTTGTTGACATAATAAATCACTGACGCAAAGGAAGTTTGAAATTTAAATAAATGTTAAAGAATGAACTATTGATCCCATTCTTCTACTGAAAAGCTTTGAAAACAATTATATCAATCTATTGAAAAGTGAGATTTAGGAATTTCCTCAATTATTATTATTATTATTATTATTATTATTATTATTATTATTATTATTATTATTATTATTATTATTATTATTATTATTATTATTATTATACAACTATGGTTGGAAAAGCAAGACGCTATAAGCCTAAGGTTTCCAACAGGCAAAAAAGTCCAGTGAGGAAAGTAAATAAGGAATCAGATATGATATTGTAGCTGAGTGTACCGTCAAGCTAGATAACTTAAACCCAAGACATTGGAGGACCACAGTACAAAGGGTATAACACTACCCTAGTCTAGTGAGCAATAGTTTCATTTTGGAGTGTCCTTCTCCTAAACACTACATACGATAACAAAACTATAAAAATATCTCAAAATATAGATAGGCACATTGATAATTACTCTCAGAAATCATCTTCGAAACTTGAAGATAATATGATATATGATTTTTGTAATTACTCATCTAAAATGAACTACAGCAGTCATGAAAAAAAAAAAAAGCATCCAATTGATGAAAAAATTATTTGTGTTTGTGGTTTTAACTTGGCATATTCTCTTTTGTTGACATGTCAAAAATGATGTATCAAAATATTGATATTCTACCCTCACATAATTGCTCAATGAAACGGGAGATTTTCGTACAAATATTTATGCCATCAATCATTGCAATGACAGATATCTGTCAAATGAAAGTGACGAGGATATTTTTGGAAATTTTTGATTGACAGGAACTCAAATGAAATTCATACATATATCATCTCCCCTATATCATAATGAGTAAGTTTTGGTTTATATATATATATATATATATATATATATATATATATATATATATATATATATATATATATATATATATATATATATATATATATATATATATATATATATATATATATATATATATACATATATATATATATATATATATATATATATATATATATATATATATATATATATATATATATATATATATATACCTTTCATGCTGAACGCTAATTACTCTGAAAACAGCAATCTTCCATAAATTGCCCAAACTACCTTGTTGTAGTTAGGAAATGGGAAGTGGATTAGAAAGGGGAGAATCTGCCTTTGTGCGCGCGTGTGTGCATTTCTATCTAAATAATTAGCAGTCCTTTTTGACGGGTCGCCTACACTCGTAATGTAGATATGAGGAAGTGCAACCAGTCACACCATTTCTCAGAGGAGAGTCCCTGCATTCAGCCCAGCCATTCACATTTGGTGACTTGCAGCGCAGTAAGGGTGTTACATGAAAAACTGGCGTGGTGTGTCATGATTTCCTTTGTCCAACTGTATATAACATTTCTTATCAAAGAGATGTATCTATAATTCTTCAAGAGACAGAAGGATGAATTTGCAGTGACCAGGGTGTTGCATTTCCCCCTCGAGCCACCCCCTGTTAGGGAAAATGTTTAGGCATGTTATATTCACACGATTGGGGATAACTTAACGTGGTGGAAGAGTTTGTGTATCGACATGATCAGCATAGCTGTATTTGTCATAGCGTCGTATAATATGTAGATTTTCTTTGAGCAATCAGGCGAAAATTTCCCATAGTTTAGATGTTTAAAGTTCGTTCATAAATGGCAGAAGCAAGGGATAATGACAATGTCCTAGCTAAGAGACGGACTATACATACTTATGATCGGTCGCTAAACCCTTCTCCACCAAAGTTAAGACCAGATAAGGCCAAACAATGGCATCTGATGACTCAGCAGGTGGGCCTATAGGCTCCCATAAAACGCCTCATCCTTAGCTCACAAAGAGGGTGAGGTTGCAGACACTACAAGAAACTATCGAGCCATAGCGGAACTCAAACCTCCCTCCGGCAGATCACCAGACAAGGACGTTTCCAATAGGCCAACAGTCAGACCCAAGATATGAATAAGGACATGTCTGAGGCCTTTGTCCTACATTGGACTAAAACGACTGTTGTTGTTGTTGTTGTTTTTGTTGTTGTTGTAGTTGTTGTGTTCAAGTGTACATAATAGAACGACAGCAAAAGTTCCATATCAAAATAAAAATCTATGGAGGGGAGTGATTTCTTTACTGTGATCCTTTGATATTGGGGAGAATGAGGTTACCTGATTTCCCCTCCTGTTCCATTAGAAGAAACTCGTCTGATTGGAACAAACAACACGGTTTTTCATTCAGCTGTAGTTGGTTGATTGGATGTTCAATGGATCACATAACATCTTTACTCAGAAGAAGAGACAAACATGTTGACACTGATTCTATAGCCAATTACTAAAGGCGGAAAATTTAATGTTATTTACATTGATATAGTTCTTTTCTTGGCATTCAAAATGTTTTGCTGAGAAATTAAGAACATTGTTTCCGAAGTGTAAAAAAAAAAATTAGGATATTGAAAAAAAAATTGGAAATTAGGAATTTGAACTTAATGCACAAACTGCTATATTAGAATTTCGAAATAGAATTAAAACTGAATATATATATATATATATATATATATATATATATATATATATATATATATATATATATATATATATATATATATATATATATATATATATATATAGAACAAAAGGACTATTCCCATTGGAATACCAATGGAAAACCTCTGGAATGGGAGTTCCCAAGCCATTCCAGTAAATATTGAAGACGAAGGGGAAGGAGAGCTCCTGGGAAAAAGGAACACGAGTAAATATTAGTTTTAATACTTGAATTCCAATATAGGCTGCCATAAAAATCTCTGCTGTTGTGGTGGCCTATTGGAAACGTCCCTGCTTGGTGATCGCCAGGCTGGGGTTTGATTCTTACTCATACTCATTAGTTCCCTTGGTGTCTGCATCCTCAGCATCCTTGTGAGCTAGGGATAGGCGGGGGGGGGGAAGCCTATAGGTCCACCTGCTAAGCCTTTAGCAGTAAATGCCTGCCCTCCCTGGTCCTTGCTTGGGTAGGGAGGTGGCTTGGACGCTTATCATATTATTATTATTATTATTATTATTATTATTACTATCCAAGCTACAACCCTAGTTGGAAAAGCAAGATGCTATAAGCCCAGGGGCTCCAACAGGGAAAAATAGCCCAGTGAGGAAAAGGAAATAAGGAAATAAGTAAATGAAGAGAACAAATTAACAATAAATCATTCTAAAATAAGAAACAACGTCAAAACAGACATGTCATATAATAAACTATCAACAACATCAAAAACAAATATGTCATAAATAAACTGTAAAAAGACTCATGTCCGCCTGGTCAACAAAAAAGCATTTGCTCCAACTTTGAACTTTTGAAGTTCTACTGATTCAACCACCCAATTAGGAAGATCATTCCACAACTTGGTCACAGCTGGAATAAAACTTCTAGAGTACTGCGTAGTATTGAGCCTCGTGATGGAGAAGGCCTGGCTATTAGAATTAACTGCCTGCCTAGTATTACGAACAGGATAGAATTGTCCAGGGAGATCTGAATGTAAAGGATGGTCAGAGTTGTGAAAAATCTTATGCAACATGCATAATGAACTAATTGAACGACGGTGCCAGAGATTAATATCTAGATCAGGAATAAGAAATTTAATAGACCGTAAGTTTCTGTCCAACAAATTAAGATGAGAATCAGCAGCTGAAGACCAGACAGGAGAACAATACTCAAAACAAGGTAGAATGAAAGAATTAAAACACTTCTTCAGAATAGATTGATCACCGAAAATCTTGAAAGACTTTCTCATTAAGCCTATTTTTTGTGAAATTGAAGAAGACACAGACCTTATATGTTTCTCAAAAGTAAATTTACTGTCGAGAATCACACCTAAAATTTTGAAAGAGTCATACATATTTAAAGAAACATTATCAATACTGAGATCCGGATGTTGAGGAACCACCGTCCTTGACCTACTTACAATCATACTTTGAGTTTTGTTAGGATTCAACTTCATACCCCATAATTTGCACCATGCACTAATTCTAGCTAAATCTCTATTAAGAGATTCACCAACCCTAGATCTACATTCAGGGGATGGAATTGACGCAAAGAGAGTAGCATCATCTGCATATGCAACAAGCTTGTTTTCTAGGCCAAACCACATGTCATGTGTATATAGTATGAAAAGTAATGGGCCAAGAACACTACCCTGTGGAACACCGGATATCACATTCCTATAATCACTATGGTGCCCATCAACAACAACTCTTTGAGATCTATTACTTAAAAAATCAATAATAATGCTAAGAAACGACCCACCCACTCCCAACTGTTTCAGTTTGAAAACAAGGGCCTCATGATTAACACGGTCAAAGGCAGCACTAAAGTCAAGGCCAATCATCCGAACTTCCCGACCACAATCAAGGGATTTCTGTACAGCATTGGAGATTGTAAGAAGGGCATCACATGCTCCAAGGCCTTTACGAAAACCAAATTGCAAACTAGGGAGTAGATGATTACCTTCAGCAAACCTATTAAGACGTTTTGCCAGAAGACGTTCAAAAACTTTAGATAATATGGGAGTTATGGAAATTGGGCGGTAATCACTGGGACTTGAGCTACCACAAACACATTTACATAGAGGAGTAACATTTCCAATTCTCCAACTAGTGCTAAAAGCTCCTCTTCTTGCTAACTTGCGCAAAATAACAGATAACTTTGGAGCTAAGAAATCTGCTGTCTTTATAAAAAACAAAGGAAAAATACCATTTGGGTCAACACCTCCATAAGCATCAAGGTCCATCAACAGAGCTTTAATCTCACGAGATCGAAAAGCTAAACTAGTTAGTTTAGCCTCAGGAAAACAGGAATGAGGAAGTTCAAGTTTTTCATTACTCTGTTTACTGTCAAAAACATCAGCCAAAAGGGTTGCCTTTTCCTTTGGACAGTGAGTGACTGAGCCATCTGGTTTAAGTAAAGGAGGAACTGTTGCATCTACACCAAAGAGTGCAGATTTAAGGGTAGACCACCATTTATGTTCCTGAGTTGTACCAGAAAGTGTTTCTTTTATGGTTAAATTGTACTCCTTTTCAGTTGAGGCATAAACTCTCTGAGCAAAAGCTCGAAGCCGAGTATAGTTGTTCCAGGTCAAATCTGATCTGTTACCCTTCCAAAGTTGATAGGCCTCCTGCTTCTCCAAAAACGCACGTCTACAATCATCATTGAACCACGGTTTGTCCTTCACTCGGTACCTTAGCACACGAGAAGGGATACGCCTATCAATTATGTTGACTAGATTCTCATTCAAAGGGACAACAGGATCTACACTATTATATAATTGTGACCAATTCAAGCACAAAAGATCATGTAAAATCCCATTCCAGTCTGCTTGGGATTTCATATAAATTTTACAAGAATATGATATATCAGGGACAGGCTGCTCAGTCTTCACTAATAATGAAATCAAGGCATGATCAGATGTCCCGACTGGAGAACCAACCTTACCAGTTATAACGCCAGGGGAGTCAGTGTATACAAGGTCCAAGCAATTACCAGACCTGTGAGTAGCTTCATTTATGATTTGCTCACAGCCTGATTCAGAGGCAAAGTCTAAAGCTCTTAAGCCATGGCGATCGGTAGGAGAGATAGAACTTAACCACTCCCTATGGTGAGCATTAAAATCACCAACAAAGACAAAAGAAGCCTTTCTATCATCTTCTTGTATCTTAGCCATAATGGTAAGAAGACAATCGAAGATAGAATCATCCATGTCTGGATTCCGGTAGATCGAACACAAATAAAAGTTGTTATGCCTGCCACAAACTTTTATTACCTGAATCTCATGACATCCACATTGATAGCAGGACTTATGAGAAGCAGGGTACTCGGTCCTAATATACACCGCCATTCCCCTGGCCCTAGGGATGGCATCACGTTTCAACATTATTGGCTTCTTAAAACCAGTTATAAGGAGCTCAGATGAGTGCCTCATATTAGAAACCAAACTTTCTGAGCACAAAAGAATATCATACTGTCTGGACGCAACTGTAAGGTCTTGGATATTTGCATGAAGACCACGAATATTGCAATACAGAAGACGACATTGACGAAATCTAGGACGTACTGGTCCTGGATTTTGCTCAATGTCTCCAGACAGCATAAGAATTAATAGAAATAAAAAAGAGACATCATACTTAAAAACTAGATTAACAAGAATTATAACAAAAACAATACATACAGAATTATAAACAAAGTGATTGATGATACCCATAGACTATAGTAAAAAGTCGGAAAAACTGGTCAACATGGAGGAGCCGATACACCATGCAAGGCTAAATACCCTCCAGGATAGCCACTTCAACTGAAGGGAGGACAGTAAGGATGGTTTTGAGAAGAAAAATAATCAGAAAAAGGAAAAGACAACCTCTTGATAAACCACCAGGCATCCATGGCCCTTCTATTAAGCCTGCCCAACACACCATTTCAAAAAAACAAGAGGAAGAAAAAAAAAAAAGATAGAATAGTGTGCCTGAGTGTACCCTCAAGCAAGAGAACTCCAACCCAAGACAGTGGAAGACCATGGTACAGAGGCTATGGCACTACCCAAGACTAGAGAACAGTGGTTTAATATTGGAGTGTCCTTCTCCTAGAAGAGCTGCTTACCACAGCTAAAGAGTCTCTTCTACCCTTACCAAGAGGAAAGTACACTGAACAAATTGCAGTACAGTAATTAACCCCTTGGGTGAAAAAGTGTTAAGTATCTCATTGTTGTCAGGTGTATGAGGAAAGACGAAAATATGTAAAGAATAGGCCAAACTATTCTGTGTAAGTGTAGGCAAAGAAAAAATAAGCCGTGACCAGAGAGAGGGATCCAATGCATTACTGTCTGGCCAGTCAAAGGATCCAATACCTCTCTAGTGGTAGTATCTCAACGGGCGGCTGGTGCCCTGTTCAGTCTTTCCTCATTGGCAGATTCTACTTGGGATATTTCTGAGAGCGATATACTAGAGAAATTTTACCTTAGAGGTATCAACCGGGTTCTGTCCTCCAGAGCAAATATCCCAAGAGATTTCATGTATAAATCAGGGACGTGATGATAGCAAGACATGGTTATCCTTCCCAGAATAGAGTTAAACTTGTCTCGAAGGATAAGGTAGCAGTAGGATTCGTTGGCAAGAGAGCCGTTACAACTCCTGATCTTAATGTCCTACAACTAACATGTATCCCGTCGAACCCTTCCCCTTTGCAGTCGCCATCTTTGATGATCGCTTGAAGAGTTTCCGACTTTTTCCCTTGGCTTTTTGAGTGATTTTTTATCATGGATGCTTCAGCTTCTTTCTCATCAACTAAATTCAGTACCCCTTTTTCGTGTGTTGGAGAATTCCACGTTTCCATCCAGTGTCTTATCTGATATGTATGCTTTTAATATACCAAGGGCTACATGCGGTCGGCACCATTGCATCATGTTACCAAATAGCTCAGAAATGCTTAGATATTTAGTCATATTGCTGTAGGAATATGTTTTACATTATCAATTTAAGGTGTGGTATCTTCATGGTATCCCCCCCATCCTTCCTTGGTGTTTCTTGTGTGTTTTATATCAGCATTGACATAGGCTAGCCTACCCTAGCCAGCGGCCATGCCTGGTAAATTTTCACTCGTGCACCATACCCTTCTATCACCTAACCTTCCTGGTTCAGTGAGGCTGTCTATCTTGTCAAGCGGTCGATTCGTCATGGCAAGAGCTGCGTTCTTGAAGGTCTCTCTGAGAGTTGTATAGTGTTTTCAGTTGCCATAGGGGGACTGTTTTCAGTTGCCTTAGGGTAACTGTTTTCACTTTCCACATAGCCTATATGTTTGGTGAGGTGGCACAGGTCTTAGGATCCTGATCCCTGCATCTACTTATGTTTACCCATTGGAACTCGTAACCCCCTGTTCTGATGCTGACTAGTAGACCCCCTTGTGTCATCTTAACCCTTTTTAAGCTTCTCTCTTAGTCTTCGGTAGGCTATGCCTGGTTGTGAGGACTTATCCTCTTTGCCCTCTCGCTGCAGACCTCTTGGAACACTATTGTTCTTCTAATGCTGATGTTGGGCCCTCCTGTCAAGCTGCCTTACCATTTTCTGAGTCTACCATCACCACCCACTTCTTCCCTTATCCTTGTGTCTGTTAGTGTGCTTACTTTTAAGCTGTCTTTCCTGGCACTAAGTAGGTGAGATTTACTCCTCCCCGGGTCAAAATTTCTCTGCTGCTTTAGAGACCCCCCTTGAGTGTTTTCTTTGTCCCATCCCGTTCCTCGTTAGGCCATAGCCTGACTGTACTAGGATCTATGTTCCTCTTGTCAAGTAATCTAATCCTAGCTTTTAAGCTTTCCCTCACCCGCTATGTAGGCTAGGCGTGCCTGCATAGTTCTCCCTTTGGCCTAACCCTATAAGGTGTAGAGTTGATACCCATTGGGGTCCTCCTCCACCACGTTGGCAGTGCCTGCTCTGTCTACAGCTTCGCTTCTTGTGCTATATCTCTCTTGCTATGGAATCTTAACTCTCTTGCCTGATTAGCCTATCTAGTTAGAGGTGTCACCTTCTGTCACTGCTTCCTGTCTTGTCAGCTTGAGTTCTTCTAGCGCTGACTGTGTGTTGTCTATGGGCCATTCCCTCTGCCACCTCAGCTGCAGTCTTAGCCTAGCTATCTGCTCTTTCCCTATCCCGCATCTGAAGAACATTGTTCTCGGGAGTTGGTCGATTGAATCCTGCCTGGTGGTCACGGCATCCTTTAAATTTCTAATTCTTATCGCCCTGGCCATCTTGTACGGCTCTCATTATCTTATGGACTATCTCCCAGCTTTTCATAAGTGAATGATAATGATCAGGTCTTGGCAGGTTAATTTTTCTTCATGGCATTCTTACTTACTTTACCTACTTTACTTTGATGGCTGCTTTTCTGGTCAATACAGCAGGGGAACCCCACTCTCTACAAGACCTCCACTGTTGATTTACCTTGTTCGTTCAGAGTATTTAACGTTTCTTATCGCGTATTGTTCATTCACTGTTAAATGGTCACTGTCAAAAGACTCATGAAATAAGAAAGTCTTCAGTTTCCTCTTGAAAGCCTTAATGTCTCAAATCATTCGAATTTTTCGTGGGAGCTTAATATATAGTCTCGGGGCTGCATATCTAAAGGCTCTGGAGCCTAAAGTGGACATAAATCTAGGTTCCAACAGTTTGAAGCCATCTGTAACTATTCTCGCATCGACATGATTTGTTGGCTGCGTAATCTGTAGCAATTCTCTTAAGTATTTTGGACGCCTGGTTCTGATAACTTGGTTGGTTATTGTACATATTTTAAATTCAATTCTTGCTTTAATCGGCTTCCAGTGTAAATCGATTAGTATAGGGGAGATCCTTTTTCTAGGTGGGACACCTTTTATCTGTCTTGCTCCTTTGTTTATTGTTTTGTGATATCTTGAATTTGCACTTTTGGTAAATTGTAGTAGATAGAGTTGCAGTAGTCAATCCTGGTAATAACACAGTTTATCACAAGTTTCTTTACAGCATTTTCGTCCAAGTACTTTTTTATAAACGCAATATTTCTTAGATGAAAACCAGCAGTTTTTATTACATTATTCATTTGGGCATTTAGAGACAGGTTACAATCAACAAATACACCTAGATCTGGAACTTTACTATATATCGGCACCGAGTCATTATTTATGTTCATTTGAATATCACCTAAGTTTCTCAAGCTGTTTTTCTGGCCCACTATCATGAGTCCAGTTTTGTTCTCATTTAATTTAAGTTGTTTAAATGTCATTCATTCTCTAACACTATCAAGGATTCGGTTTAGAGTTTCAGTAGAGTCATGTATATCATTTATGGAGAAGTAAAATTGTGTGTCATCTGCAAATTATTTAGACTTCATGCCATGTCTTTGTAACATTTTCGATATACCAATAGTATAAATGCAGAATACGATTGGGCCAAGCACACTCCCCTGGGGTACCCCTCTGTTTAAGGGTTCATACGTTGAATAAGAGTTTCCAGTTTGTACACAGTAATTTCTACAAACTAATTAGTCTTTAAGCTATTCGAAGGCTTGATCTTCAACGCCGATGGACCGTAGATCATTTAGTAGCAGTTCATGCAACACTGTATCAAAAGCAGCACTGAGATCGAGCAGCATTAGGATACCACATTTATTTTCATCCATCATTTCTAGCATATCATTTACAACAGAGCAGATGGCTGTCTCCGTAGAGTATAGTTTTCTGTAAGCAGATTGGTTGTCAGGCAAAGCTTCTATTACTTCTAAGTGGCTGACTAGTTGTTCAAGAATTACATATTCAAGCACTTTTGAGACAAAGGATAGATTTGAAATAGGTCTATATGAGCTCAATTCCTGGTAGTCCAGTGCATTTTTCAGAACTGGTGTGACTATAGCCATTTTCTCAGATTTAGGAAACTTACATTCACCAATGCTTGATTTTGCTATTCTCATTATTATTTCGGCTAGACTATAAAAGTCTCTCTCTCCAATTACTTCAGACATTGGCATAGGTTCAATTACAACAGTTTGTTTCTTAGCTCTCTTGATAATTCTGGTGATGTCATCTTGTGTTATGTTGTTAAATGGTATTAATTTTGTCTCTGTGCCTTGTGTATCATTAATCTGATGTTGAGTATTTACAAATAACCTCGTTATGTTTTCTATTTTGTTTTTAAAGAATACTAGAAAATTTTTTGCTAGTTCCTGGTCACTGTATCCATCAGGTAGCTTTTTTTTCTTTTACATTTCCCATTATATCATTCAGGAGACGATATAACTTATTTATGTCTGTTGCCGCTTCGAGTATCTTTCTCTTATAGTATTCACTTTTTTTTTCCTTCTTAGTAGGTACTGTAGTTATATTGACACGCAGCAGTTTTGTATTCTACTCAAGTACTTTCTGTTTTTAACCTATTCCACTTTCTTTCTTTACTCCCTTTTTCCCTCTTGTTTACCAAAGTCTCTCCATCAAACCAAGGAGATTAGTCTTTTACGGTTATAGTCTTTTCCATCGGTGGGCAAATGGTATCATATTCACTTTTACTTACTTTATTGTAAGTAGTCATAAGACAGTTAGCACACTTTGCTCCTAACAGACGTTGATAATCCTAATCACAGGGAATGTTGATAGCATCATTTATTTTCTTTGTAACTTCTTCAATAAATATGATAGGAGAAAAATCTGATTTATGTCTAAAGTTTATTTTCTTTACTAATGCATGTTTCTGTAGAGGTAGACTAAACGTAATCAGTTTGTGTACTTGGGAGATAGTACATTTCTCTTTGACTTTTATATCTGATACAATATTATTCATTTCATCACTTATAACTAAGTCTAGCGTATGCCCAGTTAAAGTAGTTGTACAGTCGACATATTCACTAGTTGGTACGATTCTAGTAACTCACTAAATGCAAAAGCGTCAGGATTTGATGCGTCATCCATCAAAAAATTAAAGTCTCCACAGACAACTAATTTGTTTTTTTCCATGGTAATCATCTCAATGAGAGCAATAGATTCTTCAAAAAAGATACTAGTTTTTGTTCTAGAAGGTTTGTAGATTGTTACAAAGGATATTCTTCTATTTTTCTGGCGTAAATTTTATTTCTATATATTCAAAGCTTGTTACACTAATTCTTTTCTACGATTTGAGTTTTGAGTAATATTTATGAATAAAGAGTCCGACACCCCCACCACACCTGCCTTCTCTCGGTATGTGAAAGAAGGCATGTGTGGGGGGCGACATTTCAGTGATCTTTGCCTAGTCCAAGTTACTTAGCCATGTTTCAGATAATGCTAGTATACCTAAATATTTCTCGTTTATTAATTCTCGAATTTGAACAGTCTTTTTACCTACATATTGTATATTTACATAGCCACAGTTTATGACATCCCTAGTAACCATGATCAGTATTTTCCGCCAGTCTTTTCAATTCCAAGTTAAAAGCATTGCAGTCTCTAGAATTTACTGTGCGATCACTTGGCCTGTTTAACTTTGTGCAGTTTATACACTTTGACTCTTGCGAATTACACTCCCTGGTGGAGTCTCTACCTGAACATTTCCCGCAGACTCTATCTTCATTCTTAGACTTACAATCTTTTTCAGTGTCCATACCTCTGACAAAGGTAGCAGGTGATCACATGGTACCTATCAGGTATGTTTTAGATACCCCATCGTAACGAAACTTTGTCCCCATTATCATGAATAGCCTTCCGAACTTCTGGATCACATTTCCGCAACAAGGTGGGTTGTTCTTCTCCACCCCCCCCCCTCTATTTTTCTTTCAGTAATTTTTGTTGTTGTTTTTGTTGATTTAATTATCAGCAGATTTTTTTCCTTAACTTGGTCAGCAAATGTCGGTTTCTCCGGTTTTGGGTTTATCAATGATTGAAATGTTGCTCTAATTGATTCCATATTCATAGCAAGAATGGGAACTTTTTCAGTGAGGTCAGTGGTGTGGGTGGTCGGTGCAGAGATTCCTGGCAAAATAAGCCCCACCCTCTGATAACGTCATAACCAATGACGTTGTCTCCCCGGTTGGCAGCAGTCACAATACATCCCTTTAAAAATTTAAAAATATACTAACTTAAAATCACTTTAAGGGGATGTGTTGTGACCGCCGTTAACGTGGGACACACCGTAATTGGCTATGACGTCATCAAGGGGTGGGGCTTATTTTGCCCGGAACCTCTGCTGCAACTATAGTTAGTCTTGGATGTTAATCTTTAAGTATCCATCACATAGTTTTTGTATAATTATTAAATACTGCCTCTGTATGACTTAATATCGGATAAAATTTAATTTCCCTTTTTCTATTCGAAGGAAACTGTAATGGATGCCTACAGAGGTAAACGAAATGTTCATTATTTTCTCATGTTTCTATCTTTCGTTTTATTTATTTTGGTATCAAACTGAAATGCTTAAAGAGTATATCTCCAAATAATGATTCTTTTATTATATTCTTTTCAACTCATCTATCAGTTTAGGTTAAAAAAAAAAACATGCTGATTAATGCTTTTTTGTTTTAATTTCTCTAATTGGCAGGTTTTACAGTTATCTGTACCTTTTCAATTCTAACTAAGACTACTGTAAAGAATTTTAAGCCTTTTTTATTGAGGCCTTTTTTTTTTTTAGAAACGGTAATTTGCTTACTTAGCGAATCTTTTACAATATTCATAACTGCAGGTCTTCGAGAAGTAGTAAAAGCAGTTCTTGGTAATTTTCACTATTATGGAATAATATGAACATGTTATATAATCTTTCTAATCTTGGGAGATTATCAATATAATTCCACCTGTGAGTTTAGCTAATCTTTCACAATATCCCTAACAGCAGGTCTTCGGCAATAAGTAAAAAAGTGTTTGTTGAATCTCATAATTAGACAATAATCAGAAAATTATATGAACTCGTCATAGAATCTTGTCTTATCTCCAGAGAAACAAAGTGTGGTTCACTTCGTTATCTAATTCCGCAAAGATGAAAAAAATAATGCTAATGATTTCATAGTTTCAGTCGTAGTCATTATCAAACGAAGTGTGATTTTAATAACCTAGATTTCTGGCATAACCTAAATAATTATCTATCGCTCGAAGCTTGGAGAAAATAGCTTGACAAAAATGTTTAGAGAACATCTTCAAGAAAGGTCACCTCTCCAAATCAGTTTACGTCCATCGCTATAGATAATTTTCTTAAAGCTCCAGTCAAGTAAATAACATTGATAACAGAATAACTTACGTTGCTTATTATCAGTTTCATTACGACTTAAAAATATACATTAATGAGCAATTATCTTTTATGATTTCTCTTCAAAACTGATAAATCCATTTTTGGAAAACCTCTTCATACAGACACAAAGCGAAGCGAAATATCATTAAATTTTCTAGTTGTGAAATTCATTGTTGTGGAATATCCTTTGTTATGAATCTGGAGAGAGAGAGAGAGAGAGAGAGAGAGAGAGAGAGAGAGAGAGAGAGAGAGAGAGAGAGAGAGAGAGAGAGAGAGACTGAAAACGGTTATGCAAATTATCTGACGTTAGGATAAAGAGTAGTAATGAAGCATTTAATATTCTGTAATGGTTATTGCAAACAATAAAAAAAAACGGGTAGAGAGAGATAGGATGAAGTTGAGAGTGGCTAATATTGTCGATGACTGTGCATAAATGGCTATCTAAATGCAACAAGGATTTAGCATATGCAGATGATGCTACTCTCTTGGCATTAGTTCCATCCTGGTTTTAGACCAGTGGGGTCTGAATCCATTAATAGAGATGTAACTAAATTTATATTAGAGCCTGATAAATTTTAGTAAGTTTGAAATATTATATTATTATTATTATTATTATTATTATTATTATTATTATTATTATTATTATTATTATTATTATTATTATTAGCAAAGCTATGACCCTATTTGCAAAAGCAAGAGCTCCAACAGGGGAAAATATCCCAGTGAGGAAGGGAAATAAGGAAAAAAAATAAACTATTGGACAAGTAATGAATAACGAATATAAAATATCCTAAAATCATTGACAACGTTAAAATAGATCTGCCATGCCATATGTAAACTTACATTTGACGTTACTCTCTTCACATCAATTCCATATACATATTCTCTATCAATGGTTACTGAATCCCTTTATAAGGATCTAGTTAGAGTTAAAGTATGGATGTGAGTAGGTTAGAGTCTGAGCCTCCTCAACCTCTAGATATTTTCATTGATAGCGTGTCTTTAAGTAGATTACTGTCATTTAAAATTCTATGAGTTTCCAAAATTGTGTTTAAACGTTCAATGATCTTTGAGAGAGTTACAAGGAGTTACAAGGATTTTGGATGTCTCAAAGACTTTTTAGTCCATTCGGGGAGAATCCATTTTCTCTTGATTAGAGCAAATTAGTTTAAACAATCAGAGAGTTTTTATGATTTTGTCAAATCGATTCTTGAATTCGTTTACCGTGTTACTGTTCACTACATCCAATGGAAGTCGTTTCCATGTATATGTTGATTTGTATGTAAAGAAACTGACACATTGAGTTTTGTTGTATCTTTCCAATTCCAGTTTGGAGAGAGAGAGAGAGAGAGAGAGAGAGAGAGAGAGAGAGAGAGAGAGAGAGAGAGAGAGAGAGAGAGAGAGAGAGAGAGAATTTATAGTCTGTATATGGCTACTCAACCTAGTGAGGTCAGACTAGTTTGAAATCTAAATGTTTAAAATTCAGAACTGATTGAGAGAGAGAGAGAGAGAGAGAGAGAGAGAGAGAGAGAGAGAGAGAGAGAGAGAGAGAGAGAGAGAGAGAGAGAGAGAGAGAGAGAGAGATTAACAAATCAACTGATTCCAAAGAAAAGTTATGTTGAAAATAGCAGTTAGAAAGTGGCTACTTCTCTTAAAAAGACAAAAAATTTTATCAAAAGTTCTTCTTTTACAACCTAGTCCTCTGTGTCCTTCTTGCCCCGAAAGACTTAGATACCGTCCTTTGCTGTAAGTGTCACAGTGAATTTGAATTGGTAAAGATATGTCAAAGAAAAGATGAAGAGCTATATTGAGTCTTTCTTTTATAATATATTTCTTATTGGTTATAATTTAACCAATGTAATTTGCCTATTCGAAAAACAATAAAAAATTTCATAAAATTATGGGTTTGAATATTTCCTTGTATGGAAATTTTTGTAAGAAAAATAATAATAATAATAATAATAATAATAATAATAATAATAATAATAATAATAATAATAATAATAATAATAATAATAATAATAATAATAATAATAATAATGATTTTCTTAATTTTAATAATACATATGAAACATAATTAAATGTTGTTAAGAAACTAGGAAAAACTCATATAGAATCCAAATTTCAGTTTTTTATGTAAATGAAAAATAGTCCAAAATTATTAAAAAATCTTCCCGGAAAATTATTGTAATAGAATCTCCCTCCATAACTCCAGATGACGATCTTTCCAAATCTCTCGCCGAAAGATTACTTATCCCAAAATCCCATTAAACTCGTCTCTCCTTTATGTTCTTAGCTTCCTTTCTTCTGATCAGATTTTCTCTTTCGATTGAACAATTTGTCTTATTTTATGGCATCTCAAACAACGTGAATAGATAACTGCAACTATTTATGGAGACGTAAACATATTGCAGGGAGACTCACAAAATGTTCTGTCATAGTAAGCATGATATATTGTTAGCTGTTGAGCGTGTGTAGTGTCTATTTTATATATATATATATATATATATATATATATATATATAATATATATATATATATATATATATATATATATATATATATATATATATATACATATACATATATATATATATATATATATATATATATATATATATATATATATATATATATATATATGCATATGTGTATATACAGTACATATATACACACTGCATATATATGTATACATACATAGATAGATACATAGATAGATACATATATATATATATATATATATATATATATATATATATATATATTATATATATATAATATATATATATATATATATATATATATATATATACACATATGTATATAAACATGTATTAATTATTATTATTATTATTATTATTATTATTATTATTATTATTATTATTATTATTATTATTATTATTATTATTATTATTATTATTATTATTGTAAGTATGAAGAAAAGAAAATTACTTACACAAAATTAGAACACAAACAGACATCTTTTAAAAGGGTATTTCTAGAAACGTCTCTAGAAGACATCCTCAAATACAAAAGCTGAAGGAAACTTTCTATGGCTTCAAATACATCCAAAAAGAATGGGAAAATTAATGTCATTACATTGTTTCTATTCATTGTTTACAAAAAAAAAAAAAAAAAAAAAGTTTTGATCTTTTCTACTCTGGCTTCACCTTCCCTTGGATATACTCAGGTGTTGGTATGCTTTACGGACACATGCACGCACACACGGACAACACACACATACACACACACATATATATATTTATATTTATATATATATATATATATATATATATATATATATATATATATATATATATATATATATATATATATACATACATATATATATATATATATATATATATATATATATATATATATATATATATATATATATATATATATATATATATATATATGAAATTTAAAATGCCACTTTCTCTAAAAAAAAAAAGTATCCAATAAGTTTTAATTTATGCATCAGAAACCTGGAGCATTACTAAAGCTTTAGAACATAAGCTAATTACAACTCAAAGAGCCATTAAAAGAATAATGACGGGGATAAAACTGAGAGACAGAAAATAGCAACATGGATACGGGAGCTTACTAAAGTAGAGGATATTCTAGCAACATGTAAAAATAAGAAATAGACATGGGTAGGACATATAATGAGAATGACATATAATAGATGGGCATTGAGATTAACAGAATAGGTCCTTAAAGATTACAAACGAAGCCAGAGAAGGAAAAGAAGACGAGGGATTGACAAACAAAGAAAGTTTCCTTGTATAGACTGGCATAGAAAGACAATAGAAAGAAGCTTGTGGACGGACATGTCTGGGGACTTTGAGTAGACTGGCTATGGGCTGATGATGATGATGATGATGATACATGTACATATATAGATGCACACGTATATATATATGAATATCTATTCATATAACTTACAAACACCCAAGGGGGAATTAACTTTATGATAATAGCTTCTGATCGGCCAAGGATTTGAACTTAGACCATGGAAACTGATTCCGGTGGTAACTGATCCCGAGGCAGAGAT
>NC_090756.1:30728362-30743362 GCF_036898095.1 Palaemon carinicauda
ATCTCAAAATTTAAATAGGAACATTGATAATTACTCTCAGAAATCATCTTCTAAACTGGTAGATCATATGATGTATGAATTCCGTAATAAGTAATCTAAAATGAACTACAGCAGCTATTGACATAAAAAAAAAAAAAAAAAAAAAAAAAAAAAAAAAAAACATCCAATTGATAAATATGATTTGTGTTTGAGGCTTCAACTTAGCATATTTACTTTTATTGACATGTCAAACATGATGTATCAAAATATGAATATTCTACCCCCACATAATTGCTCAATGAGACGGGAGATTTTCGTAGAAATATTTATGCCATCAATCATTGCAATGACAGATATCAGTCAAATGAAAGTGACGAGGAGGATATTCGGGGAAATTTTTGATTGGCAGGAATATGTTGTTGAAACTCAAATGAAATTCATACATATATCATCTCCCGTATATCATTATGAGTAAGTTTTGGTTTGTGTGTGTGTGTATATATATATATATATATATATATATATATATATATATATATATATATATATATATATATATATATATATATATATATATATATATTTGGTTTGTGTGCGTATATATATATATATATATATATATATATATATATATATATATATATATATATATATATATATATATATATATATATATATATATATATATATATATATATATATATATATATATATATATATATATATATATATATATATATCTTCCATGCTGAACGCCAATCACTCTGAAAACAACAATGTCTCATAAATTGCCTAAACTATCGTGTTGTAGTTAGGAAATGGGGAGTGGGTTAGAAAGGGGAGAATCTGCCTGCGTGTAAACGTGTGTGCATCTCTATCTAATTATTCAGCCGTCCTTTCTGACGGGTCGCATATACTCGTAATATAGATATGAGGAAGTGCACTCTGTCACACCATTACTCAGGGGAGAGTCCCTGCATGTAGCCCTGCCAACCACATTTGGTGACTCGCAGCGCAGTAAGGGTGTTACGTGATGCACTGGCGTGGTGTGTCAGGATTTCCTGTGTCCAACTGTACATAACATTTCTTGTCCAAAAGATGTATCTATAATTCTTCAGGAGATAGAAGCATGAATGTGGTAGTGACCGGGATGTTGCATTTCCCCCTCGAGCCACCCCCTGTTATGGCAAATGTTTAGGCATGGTATATTCAGACGAATGGGGATACCTTAACGTGGAAGAAGGGTTTGTGTATCGACATGATCAGCAAAGCTGTACTTGTTATAACATCGTATAACAGGTTGATTTTCTTTGAGCAATCAGACAAAACTTTCCCACCATCACTAATCCGCACTGGCCATCGTTTAGATGTTTAAAGGTCACTCATAAATGGCAGAGGCAAGGGATAATGGCAATGTCCTAGCTAGCAAGACAATGCCCTAGAGACGGACTATACATACTTATGATCGATGGCTAAACCCTTCTCCACCAAAGTTAAGACCAGAGAAGACCAAACAAGGGCATCTGATGACTCAGCAGGTGGGCCTATAGGCTCCCATAAAACGCCTCATCCTTAGCTCACAAGGAGGGTGAGGTTGCAGACACTACAAGAAACTATCGAGCCATAGCGAAACTCAAACCCCCCTCCGGCAGATCACCAGACAAGGACGTTACCAATAGGCCAACAGTCAGACCCAAGATATGAATAAGGACATCTCTGAGGCCTTTGTACTACATTAGACTAAAACAGCTTTTGATGTTGTTGTTTTTGTTGTTGTTGTAGTTGTTGTGTTCAAGTGTACATAATAGAACGACAGCAAAAGTTCCATATCAAAATAAAAATCTATGGAGGGGAGTGATCTCTTTACTCTGATATTTTGATATTGGGGAGAATGAGGATACCTGATTTCCCCACCTTTTCCAGTAGAAGAAAATCGTCTGATTGGAACAAACAAAACGGTTTTTCATTCAGCTGAAGTTAGTTGATTGGATGTTCAATGGATCACATAACATTTTTACTCAGAAAAGACAAAAATGTTGACACTGATTCTATAGGCAATTACTAAAGGCAAAAAATTTAATGTTATTTATATTGAAATAGTTCTTTTCTTTGCATTCATAATGTTTTGCTAAGAAATCAAGAACATTGTTTACGAAGTGTAAAAAAAAGAAAAAAAATATGATATTGAACAAAAATTATTTTTTGAATTAGGAGTTTGAGCTTAATGCACAAATTGCTATATTAGAATTTCAAAATAAAATTAAAAATTAATATATATATATATATATATATATATATATATATATATATATATATATATATATATATATATATATATATATATATATATATATATATACACACATTTATATATATATATATATATATATATATATATATATATATATATATATATATATATATATATATATATATATATATATATATATATATATATATATATATATATATATATATATATATAGAAGAACGACAGGACTATTCCCATTGGAATATCAATGGCAAACTTCTGGAATGGGAGTCCCCAAGCCATTCCAGGAAGTATTGAAGACGAAGGGTAGAAAAAATGAACAAAAGAAAATAGTAGTTTTAATACTTGAATTCAAATATAGGCTGCCATAAAAATCTCTGCTGTTGTAGTAGTCTATTGGAAACGTACCTGCTTGATGATCGCCAGGCTGGGGTTCGATTCCTGCTCATAATCATTAATTCCCTTGGTGTGTGCAACCTCAGCATCCTTGTGAGCTAAGGATAGGTGGGGTGGGGGGGGGGAGTGGAGGAGCCTATAGGTCCACCTGCTAAGCCTTTAGCAGTAAATGCCTGCCCCTCCTTGGTTCTAGCTTGGGTAGGGAGGTGGCTTGGACGCTGATCATATGTATATATGGTCAGTCTTTCCTCAGTGGCAGCTTCTACTTAGGATATTTCTGTGAGCGATGTACCAGAGATATTTTACCTTAGAGGTATTAACGGATTTCTCTCCTCCAGAGCGTATATCCCGAGAGATTTCGTGTATAAATCAGGGATGTGATCATAACAAGACATGGTTATCCTTCCCTGAATAGAGTTAACCTTGCCTTGAAGTATAAGGTAGCGGTAGGATTCGGGGGCAAGAGAACCATTACAACTCCTGATCATAATGTACTACAACTAACACGTATCCTATTGAACCCTTCCCCTTCGCAGTCGCCCTCTCGGACGATCGCTTAACGAGTCTCTGACTTTTTTCTTGACTTTTTGAGATATTTTCGATCATGGATGCTTCAGCTTCTTTCTCATCAACTAAATTAAGTACCCATTTTCGTGTGTTGGAGAATTCCACGTCTCCACCCAGCGCCTTATATGATTTGCATGCTTTTATTGTTCCAAGGCCGACATGGGATCGGCACCATTGCATCATATTACCAAATAGCTCAGATACGCTTAGATATTTAGTCATATTACTCTAGGAATATGTCTTACATTATTATTTCAAGGTGTTGTATCTTTATGGTATCCCCCCATCCTTTCTTGATTCTTGTTAGATTTTATCAGCATTGACTTAAGCTAGCTTACCCTAGCCGGCCGCCCTACCTGGTAAATTTTCCCTCGTGCACCATCCTCTTCCATCACTTAACCATACTGGTTGAGTAAGGTTGTCTATCTTCTCATGCTGTCAATTCGTCATGGCTAGGAGCTACGTTATTGAAGGTGCCTCTGAGAGTTTGATAGTGTTTTCAGTTACCCTAGGGTGACTGTTTTCACTTTCCACATAGCCTATATGTTTGGCGAGGCAGCACAGGTCTTGGGATCCTGATCCTTGGATCTATTTATGTTTACCCATTGGAACTCGTAACCCTCTGTTCTAATGCTGACTAGTAGACGCCCTTGTGTCACCTTAACCCTATTTAGGTTTCTCTCTCAGTCTTCGGTAGGCTATGCCTAGTTGTGAGGACTTATCCTCTTTGCCCTCTCATGGCAGACCCCTTGGAACACTATTGCTGTTCTAATGTCGCTGTTGGGCCCTCCTGTCATACTACCTCACCATTTTCTGAGTCTCCCATCACCACCCGCTTCTTCCCTTATCCTTGTGTCTGTTAGTGTGCCTACTTGTAAGCTATCTTTCCTGGCCCTAAGTAGGTGAGATTTTCTCCTCCCCTGGTCAAAATCTCTCTGCTGCTTTAGAAACCCCCTTAGGTGTTTTCTCTGCCCCTTCCCATTCCTAGTTAGGCCATAGCCGGACTGTACTAGGAACTATATTCCTCTTGCTAAGTCATCTTACCCTAGCTTTTGAGCTTTCCCTCACCTGCTAGGTAGGCTAGGCTTGCCTGCACAGTTCTTCCTTTGGCCTAACCCTTTCTAGGCGTAGAGTTGATACCCCTTGGGATCCTCCTCTACCGCCCTGGAAGTGCCTGCTCTGTCTACAGACTCACTTCCTGTGCTATATCCGTCTTGCTATGGAATCTTAACTCCCTTGCCTGGTTAGCCTATCTAGTCAGAGGTGTCGCATTCTGTCACTGCGTCCTGTCTCGTCAGCTTGAGTTCTTCTAGCACTGGCTGTGTGTTAGCTATGTGCCATTTCCTCTCCCGCCTCAGCTGCAGCCTTAGCCTAGTTATCTGCTCTTTCCCTATCCCGCATCTGAGGAACATTATCCTCGGGAGTTGGTCGATTGAATCATAGCTGGGTGTCAGGACATCCTTTGAATTTCTAATTCTTATCGTCTTGGCCCGTCTTGTACGGCTCTCATTATCTTATGGGCTATCTCCCAGCTTTTCATAAGTTAATGATAATGATCAGGTCTTGGTAGGTTCATTTATTAGCAGAATAAAGTACGCAGAAAACACTTGCCAGTATTCACCTTTCATTTGCCTTCATGGCATTCTTTGTTTCATCCTAACTATATTTTTGTCCGTGTGCAATTTTGGATATATTTATTTATGAATGAATGAATGTCTTTGATGATTTATATAACTGTAGTACATTATTTAGTAAAATTATTTTTCTTTGCCATATTTTTGTGCTTATGTTTATATACATATGTTTTGTATATTGCAATTATTGTTGAAATACATTTTTTCAGATACATCAATAGATTTACACCCCCAATCAAATTATACATCAAACTGGCTGTTGACTTATCCACACAAGAATTTGTACAACCTTGAATATGGTGTGTATTTGATATGTAGTATTTGATGTGCAATTTGTATATGTTTAGATTTTCTGAAATGGCATGTGCATCACAATAATCTCAGTATAGTATATCTTTTAGGCACCATTCCTGCTCTGGAGAGTAGATCATCTGAGATAAGAACTTCATCACGAAAACATGGTAAATGGTCTATGCTTTTGGTAGATATTACAGTTTTGCTTTTACTAACTACAATTCCTTTAGCAGATGCAGATTGACCTTTAAGATTTTGGTATATTATGCTACATATATTTTCATTTTATCGTAAGTGAAAAAGTGTTAGACTAATAGTTGTATTATGGCTATAGGGTTCATCTATCAACTGACCAGGGAAAATTCTAACGAAGATTGTGAAAATATTGAATTAAGTAAAAATGCTCAATCAGGTATTGGTAAAAAAAATTTTTTTTTTTATATATATTTATGCATAAAGTACTTATGATTCTAGCAGCCACATGAAAAAGTATAATATGGCATTTGTTTTCTTTCTTATTATTTGCGATTCCAGACTTTACTGATGGTTATCAAAAAGGTGCTGGCAGTGAAGTGTACAGTAATGCCACAGTAACAAGCATTATGGATAATATTAGTTGTATTTGTACAAGTGTTAGTCCTATTACAACTAATATGACTGCTAGACCCACAGAGGCTACTAATACTGCTACTACTATTACCCCCCCCCCTCTTACTGCTGCTACTTCTACAACTACTGCTAATGATGTTGTTTATTGTAGCGTTCTCAATTGAAATGATAATTTACAAAAGCCTGAAATACAGTATGAGACCATACAATTAGCGTTACATAAAGAAGGAGAACCAACATTCAAAATCATAAAATCAAATGGTAAGATGTTACCTTTACCTACTTACTATGATGGTTGCTTTTCCGGTCCCATACAGGGGAACCCCACTCTCTACAGGACCTCCACTGTCATTTTACCTTATTCGTTCAGAGTATATAACGTTTCCTGTCTCATAATCTTCATTTACTGTTAAATCATCACTGTCAAAAGACTCATGAAATAAGAAAGTGTTCAGTTTCCTCTTGAAAGCCTTAATGTCTTCAATCATTAGAATGTTTCGTGGAAGCTTATTATATAGTCTTGGAGCCGCATATTTAAAGGCTCTGGAGCCCAAAGTAGACATATATCTAGGTTCCAACAGTTTGAAGCCATCTGTAACTATTCTCGTGTCGACACGATTTGTTGGCTGCGCTATATGTAGCAATTCTCTTAAGTATTTTGGACACCCGGTTCTGATAACTTGGCGGGTTATTGTACATATTTTAAATTCAATCCTCGCTTTAATCGGCAGCCAGTGTAAGTCAATTAGTATAGGGGTGATCCTCTCTCTAGGGGGGACGCCTCTTATCAGTCGTGCTCCTCTGTTTATCATGTTTTGTAATTTCTTATGTTGCACATTTGGTAAATTGTAATGGACAAGAGTTGCAATGGTCAATCCTGGTAATAACACAGTTTATCACAAGTTTCCTTACAGAATTTTCGTCTAGGTACTTTTTTTATAAAAGAAAAATTTCTTAGATGATAACCAGGAGTTTTTATTACATTATTTATTTGGGCATTTAGAGATAGGTTGCAGTCAAGATATACACCTAGATCTCGAACTTTACTAGATAACGGCACAGAGTCATTAGTTTTGTTCATTTGAATATCATCTAAGTTTCTCACGCTGTTTCTTTCTCTCACCACCATCAATTCAGTTTTTTTCTCATTTAATTTTAGTTGTTTGAATGTCATCCATTCTCTAACACTATCAAGGATTCGGTTTAGAGTTTCAGTAGTGTCACCTATATTATTTATGGAGAAGTAAAATTCTGTGTCATCTGCAAATAGTTTAAACTTCCGGCCATGCCTTTGAAGTATTTTAGATAGACCAGTAGTATAGATGGAGAATAAGATTGGGCCAAGTACACTCCCCTGGGGTACCCCTCTGTTTAAGGGTTCATATGATGAATAAGAGTTTCAAATTTGTAGACAGTAATTTCTACTAACTAATTAGTCTTTTAGTTATTCGAAGGCTTGATCTTCAACGCCGATGGACCGTAGATCATTTAGTAGCAGTTCATGTACCACTGTATCAAAAGTAGCATTGAGATCGAGCAGAATTAAGATACCACATTTTTTTTCAGCCATCATTTCTAGCATATAATTTATACCCCTTGAATCGGATGTACAGTTCAACATTAATAAAGATGTGGTGGAGGGATTTGACGGTCTTGGCCAGTATGGCAAAGGGCAAGACCCAGCTCAGAATGCCATGGTCTTCATGGCAAAAGGCTTGGCTTCCAAATGGAAATAAGTACTGGGATATTTTCTATTTACAAAATCTATTAAAGGGGATACCTGAATGCATATGGTGACTGACTGTATTGGTAAATTAAAGGATGTATGTTTATGCCCAACATTTTTGTTATGTGCCCAAAATCAAAATAATAGAAGGTTGTTTAAAAAGCTTAACATTTTTATAGAAAAAAACTTTTTTTCTCATATTGAGGTGAAAATGTGTATTTCTTTTATGATACACCACACCATTTGAAAAGCATCAGAAATTTTTTTTTGAAAAATATGACATGCAAGTTGGTGGCCGAAAATTGTTATGGAAATATATATAGGAATTTTCTTAAACAGATTCTCAGATGTGGCTACGGATAGCACCAAAACTTACAGCATCACATGTCTTCAACACCGGTTTGATAAAAAGAGAGTGAATCTATATGCACAAGTGTTTAGCCGTAGTGTAGCAGCTGGTTCATTTACACATGCAACATTAGGGGCATTATCGCGAGAAGCCGAAAATACAGCATTATTTGTATATGATATTGATGAATTGTTTGATGTATTTAACAGCAGCAGTGTATTTCATTTTAAAGAGAGGAAATTTGCAATTAGTGATAGTATTAATAATATTATTTTCTTTTAACTGAAAAGGCTGATATGCTTTCAAGCTTAATTTTTATTGGAACTAAAAGTAATAGTCCATGAATAGATGATTGGCTTTTAAACATCTCTAGCCTTAAAGTGTTATGGAACCATATGAAGGATAGGGGTTTTAAAATCCTTTTAACTAACAGGATAAATGAAGATTGTCATGAACATTTATATAGTGTACTACAAAGTTCAGGTGGAAATAATGACACTCAAAGTTCATATAAAAGTAAAACCTTAATAAAAATTGCTCTATGTAACAATCTCATGAAAAAATAATGATAAAGGAAACTGCACAGATGAAAACACCCAAATACTGCAATATTTGAAGATCTGACTTAAAACTAAACTTGATGAAAATTATTCTGAAATAAAAATATTTTTAATTTAGATTGCACTGCAACAGATGAGGAACAGATCCAAGAATTTTTTGAAAATCTTTTAGAAGGTCCAGTTGATAGTTCACCAGAAGATTTGATATTTGATGAACCTGAAGATGATGAATCCCTTAAAGCATTTGAGGATTTTGTTTCAAACTTCAACCCAAATAATGATGATAATGTTGAGACAGAACCAGTGATGACAAAATTTACTCAAGATTTCATTTGTAATTTTGGTTTAACTTATAAATGCATGAATATTTCACCAATTGTGCGCACCTGAGTAGCATTACAGGAGTATACTGCTTCAAAATGCTATTTTGTTATAGTGTTCCTTGTGTTCTTATTTTTTTTTCTATTTTCCAAATAAAGACTAACATTATACAGTATTTATAAACTGTGTTTGTTTGTATTTGTATTTTCATGTATATTGAATGTGTGTTTATTGTCTGTGCTTTCTTTGTTGACATACTTGCTTTGTCTTATGTTTGCACTATGTATTTAATTCTTGAAGAAAACCTTTTTCACTATTATTTTTTCTCATATTTATAATTACATTAGAGTTTATTTGCATTAATTCTTGATGCAATTTTGGTTTGTTTGTATGTTATATTATTTTTTCTGGTTTACAATTCTTATATGTGCAATATTATTTACTGATAAGTTTTTTCTTACTTATGTATAATATATTAAAGTTTATTTCCATGTGATTTATCTTGCAATTTTGGTTGGCTTTTATTCTACCATATTTCTGTTTCGAAGCCCGATTTCATTATTCTAATGTTTGATACTATTTAGTGAGTTGTTTTCTTCCCTTTTGTTTGTATATTTATAATTATTTAAGTTTTTATTACTAAACAGTATACATAAGTGCATCATGCATTTCCACTTTGATAGAAAAAATAAAATTGTATTTTATATGCACCTAATATCTCCTCTCTACAATGGCCTACAAACTGTAATTAAATGTATGCCTACACATATATAGTATGTTTTACTTTATTCTAACCTAATATTGTATAGAACATTTAAAAATGATTATAATATACAATACTTGAATTTTCAAGAAAATTAACTAAATCATAAAAGATATAGCTATTAGGTTTCTGAAAAATAGAGAGAAAAACATAAGGATATGCATTCTTAATCGATATTTGTACCTTTTTGTAAAATTGCAGTTTAGTTATCTAGAATTTTAGAATGTCATAAATATAAGAATAAGATATACTGACGTAGTAACGCTAAGTATGGACAGATATGTTGCAAAATTCGATATCGAATTCTATCCTATATTCCTTTAAGAATTACTGGTGCGTTTGTACAAATTCTAGTTCATATTTCATATTTGCATTAGAAATTTAAAACGTTCCTACTTCACTTAATGTTAAATTCATTCTGATTAAACAAAATATTCTTCTGGCAAATTGCTGATTACATTTCGAAAAACAATAAAAGATATTTAATGAAGGATAATATCATATGTTACAGAAAATTCATTTCATCTTCTAGAAATCAGTTATAAAAAGTAGCCTTTATGTCTTATAGCTTATGTTTTGTTTCGTTTGAAAAAAAAAAAAATAATTGAAATAATAATACGAAACCATTGATACGAAAAGCTCCTATAATTATGTTTAGAGTTCAATTGTGAATAGTAATTTCTTTCCTTTGTTTTTTTATTATGAAAGCTATAAAGGTGAATTATCTACGACTTCAATCGCAACAAATTCAGTCCTTTACAATAAGAGAAAAAATATTCAGAGCTTACATACCAAGCCTTATACTATTATTATTATTATTATTATTATTATTATTATTATTACTACTACTACTACTACTACTACTACTACTACAATAATAATAATAATAATAATAATAATAATTATTATTATTATTATTATTATTATTATTATTATTATTATTATTATTGTCATTGTCATTGTCATTGTCATTGTCATTACAATTATCATTATCATTACCATTATTATTATTATTACTATTATTATTATTGTCACTACAATTATCATTATCATTATCATTGTCATTGTCATTGCCATTGTTATTATTATTATTATTATTATTATTATTATTATTATTATCGTTATTGTCATTGTTATCATTATTATTATTACAATTATCATTATCATTATCATTATCATTGTCATTGTCATTGTCATTATTATTATTATTATTATTATTATTATTATTATTATTATTATTATTATTATTATTATCAAATTTTACAATTTGTAATTACAGCATTATAGAAAAATCTAGGAAAAAACAATCATAACAAGAAAAAAAGAAATGAAGAAACATTAAAAAAGCGCTGTATTTCTTTCCACGACAGAATTAATTCCATATAAGATCTACTATTATTATTATTATTATTATTATTATTATTATTATTATTATTATTATTATTTAGTTAAGCTGCAACCCTATTTGGAAAAGCAGGGTGCTATTACCTCAAGGGCTCCAAAAGGGGAAATTAACCCAGAAAGAAAAGGAAATAAGGAAATAAATAAACTATAGAAGAGAAGTAATGAATGAAGGATATAAAATATCTTAAGATCAGTAACAACGTTAAACTAAGCATATTAGCCTGTTCAACATAAAAGAAAAAAAATAATCGCTGCAAGCTTGAACTTTTGGAGTTCCACATAAAATGAATAAGATATTAAAACACTAAACTGTTAAAAACAGTAATTTTAATCGGAAATTCTCCGTAAAGACATGCAGTTTTGAGCCGTATTTTCTGAAATTCGGGTGACTGTAATTTTTACCCTACTTTGTTATTATCTTTTACGGGTTGGAGACCGTAATATCACTCCTTAACGTCAATATATTCGATTTTAAAACGGTAAATGCCTGGCAACATTTATTCCAGTATTTTTACCGTATTTATAATGCAAATTTCTAACAGTGTATTTTTCAAACAGTTTTTCCTATAGATGAGACGATTAGTGAACATTACCTTCATTTGCAAACTCTCTCTCTCTCTCTCTCTCTCTCTCTCTCTCTCTCTCTCTCTCTCTCTCTCTCTCTCTCTCTCTCTCTCTCTTCTGATGCACTTGGCTATGGCTATATTGACTCTGGACTATGGTACCAAATTCCAGTCACTTCCAGCACGAGGGGAAACAAATGAAAACATTCCTACAAATTCAGAATACTTTCGTTTAAGCAATGAATTCAGTACCTCGTTTTATCCGGCCTTTCCAGGTTCCAGATTCCAGGTAGGGTGGAAGAAAAAGAAAGAGATAAAAAGAGTCTCTATTCTCGAACAGAAAATTTGTACGTCATAAATGGTTGCGGGCCGTTCAAAATATCGTCAGCGAAGGAGGACAAAGCCAATAGTGGGGATCGTAAAAGGTTTTTTTCAGAAAGCAGAGGATTTAAGGAAAAAAAAATAATCATTCTTGTTTACTGACCATATATACATATGATCTCTCCCAAGCCCCTCTCCACCCAGGCTATACCAGGGAGGGCCATGCATTGGCTGCTGATTACTCTTCCAAATACTCCATCCCTAGCTCACAAGGATGGTGAAGTTGCAGACCCTACTGGTCCCGAATCCTAGTCCATCAGATCACTAAGCAGGAACGTTTCCAATAGGCAATTGACATTGGTTTTAGGATACCGATAAAAATGAGATTCTCAAATACCTCTAATTGTTATAACAACAACAGCAACATGAGCGAAGCTTTCCGGCAAAGCTTAGGTAAACGACGTGAATTGCTTCGAGGGTCTTATCAGATTACATTTAACCTTTAATGGGTTTGAATTCATTGGAAATTCTAAAATTGTCCTGTGCTAAGGTATTACTACTTCTCTCTCTCTCTCTCTCTCTCTCTCTCTCTCTCTCTCTCTCTCTCTCTCTCTCTCTCCCCAAATCCAGTAGCAAACAAGATATTTTCTTCGGTATCTTTCTATGAAAGAAAATAGTCCTTTCATCAATGTTCGAAGACTTTTCATTTCTCAAACTTGTGATGAAAGTCCTCCTGTGCTAACGAGCGCTCTGGGTCCAACCTTGAATGTTCCCTACCGAAAAACTCAAAAGAAAACACAACCTTTATGAAAAATCTCAGGTCGTTGATTGGTGTAGAGGAAACTAGATCAGCAGGAGAGAGAGAGAGAGAGAGAGAGAGAGAGAGAGAGAGAGAGAGAGAGATTTGAAAGGAATATGACTGGGTATCAGCAAATGGAGTAAGAAAGCAAGAAAGAATAGCCAAGGAATATTTTATAAAGGAAATATATTGTAAAAGAGAGAGAGAGAGAGAGAGAGAGAGAGAGAGAGAGAGAGAGAGAGAGAGAGAGAGAGAGAGAGAGAGAGAGAGAGAGAGGTTTATGTCTGTATTAAAATAGGGAGGAAAAAAGCAAGAAAGAATTTATTCAAGTTCTCTTGTCCACGGGAATTACAATCCTTGCAGTGACAGAGAATATTTCAACATTTACATTCTGGTATATCTGCTTCTGTTCAAAAACGTGTTATTAAAATGGCTTTATTTCCTACATGAAATTCCAAGAAATTTAATTAATAAACTGATTTCTTCTTTCCTGGAACCATTAAACAGATGCTATAGTACTTCATTACTTCATTTTCCTATTTTCTGAATGTTAGAAAAATTATATTTTCATGGATAAAATCTATGACCTGAATATTTGGACTTATAATATTTTTTCTTAAGCAGTGAAAAATTATTTCTAAATTATATTCCCTATCTATTTTATAATTGACCTATCAATATGGGTACTGTAGATAGGGAGTTGCCCATTGATACAATAAATAAGGGGTTTCCATACAAAATGATTGTGTATAAAAATTTCCATTCCTTTCAAATTGACACTTTGATACACATCATAATTAGCTCAACTAAAATATGGCAATTCAATTGTTTACTCTGTAAAGTATAAAAAGTAAATCCCAATACGTCAGCAAAGGTTACTTTACTTTACACTATTATTTTTAAGTTCTTATAGTTTACAATATATATAAAATTTTTAATTTAATGTTGCTACTGTTCTTAAAATGTTTTATTATAATTGTAGTGTCCATATTTCCTTTCCTCACTGGGGTATTTTACCTGTTGGTGATAAATAACAAAAATAATAATAAATAAAAATTTATAATTTAAGAATAAAGTCTATATAGTTTCTTATGTGAGAATCTGAGATAATGTCGAGTAAAGGGTTAAATTAAGGATATCAACTAGGCAATTAGAAATGCTGAATGATGTTAAACTGGGATTTTTACGATTATGGATTTACAGGAAAACTTTCTCTCTCTCTCTCTCACTCTCTCTCTCTCTCTCTCTCTCTCTCTCTCTCTCTCTCTCTCTCTCTCGCGTTTCCCACCGCTTAATATTACACTTTCACAAGAAAAGAAACCGTTTCGGGAGGGATGTACACTTGAGTGGTTGGGGTGGGGAGAGAGGAGACAACATCCCCCCCTCCCCCCCCCCCCCCCGCCCCCGTCAGCTCTCCGACTTTCCTCGAGATTTTCGCTTGGGGCTGAGAGAGAGAGAGAGAGAGAAAGAGAGAGGGGGTGAGAGAGACTATCGTCGTCCTGAAAATGACTAACTTTCCTCGAAGAAAATTAATTGAAGAAACTTACTTAGCGAATTACTTTTCATTTCATTACTTCTGAGGTGGAAATATTATTCACTAAAGTGTATTTTCGCTGTTCAATTAACTTTTTTTAACGTTCTTTTAAAATGGATTTTAAAGTTGTGGGTACGAATAGATAGATAGATAGATAGGTAGATATATAGATGGATAGATAGATGATAAAATCCTATCCAAATAGTGACATATCAGAGTATATTTACGGGAAGGTATGATATTGCTCATGTTACTATTATTATTATTATTATTATTATTATTATTATTATTATTATTATTATTATTATTATTATTATTATTATTATTATTATCTAAGCTACAACCCTAGTTGGAAAAGCAAGATGCTATAAGCCCAAGGGCTCCAAAAGGAAAAAATAGCTCAGTTAGGAAAGGAAATAAGGAAATGAATAAACGATTAACAATGATTACTCATAGTATGTCTGATAAGAAGACTTATTTATATAAACTATCGGAATGAGATTGAAATTAAATCTAATGATATTTGAACCTTAATTTTTTGAAATGTAAAAGTAGATAAATAATAAATTTTATTAACTTCTTTATCATTAAATACTTGAGAATACTTGAAACATTTATTATTAAAATGTAGAAGTTTATATAAAAAAACTCTTCAACATTCATCATCTTCATCGCCATTATGATGACTATTTCCATAACTAAAACGTAAGTTGTGAACAATTCCTCGAATAGAATCATTTAACCAGGCAGCTTTATTTTGCTTTAAAACTGTTGCAAGCGTATTTTACTTCTGCCAACGAAATTGGAAGTAGGTTATGTTTTCCTCCCTGTTTGTGCGTTTGTTTGTTATTTATATATGTTTGTTTATGAACAATTTCCTGGCTACAATTTTAAATGTATGGTAAGGAA
>NC_090756.1:30745862-30769156 GCF_036898095.1 Palaemon carinicauda
ATATATATATATATATATATATAAGCATGTGTGTTTTATGCAAACTCACCAAAGTTACCCTATAAATATGAAATTATTAAAACCCATAATCCTAAATATCCTGCTAGGCCAACAAGCAGTTCTTTGGGCTTAATATCATTCAGTATTTCTAAATACCTATTCAATATTCTTAATCATTTACTTAACACCATCTCGATTTTAAACATAAGAAATTATTTAGAGTTAATTAGCAAATTAAATCATGCACAGATTGCTAGATCCCGCAGAATTGTTATTTATGATACATTAGTTTTTGCTAAAGTAGCCATTGATGACATAATTAGGGTCTATCTTAGTTATCTTACAGAGTTGGCAATTAAACTTGCTATTATATAATAAAGGTATTTATAATGTGTATACAAGATTGAATTGAATGGTTATGTTTATACACAACAACTTCTATAGAAAACCCCATATCTATATTATTATTATTATTATTATTATTATTGTTATTACTATCCAAGCTACAACCCTAATTGGAAAAGCAAGATGCTATAAGCCCAGGGGCTCCAATAGGGAAAAATAGCCCAGTGAGGAAAGGAAATAAGGAAATAAATAACTGAAGAGAACAAATTAACAATAAATCATTCTAAAAAAAATAATGTCAAAAGAGATATATCATATATAAACTATTAACAACGTCAACAACAAAAATGTCATATATAAACTATAAAAAGACTCATGTCCGTCTGGTCAACAAAAAAGCATTTGCTCCAACTTTGAACTTTTGAAGTTCTACTGATTCAACAACCCGATTAGGAAGATAATTCCACAACTTGGTAACAGCTGGAATAAAACTTCTAGAGTACTGCGTAGTATTGAGTCTTATGATGGAGAAGGCCTGGCTATTAGAATTAACTGCCTGCCTAGTGTTACGAACAGGATAGAATTGTCCAGGGAGATCTGAATGTAAAGGATGGTCAGAGTTATGAAAAAATCTTATGCAACATGCATAATGAACTAATTGATCGACGGTGCCAGAGATTAATATCTAGATCAGGAATAAGAAATTTAATAGACCGTAAGTTTCTGTCCAACAAATTAAGATGAGAATCAGCAGCTGAAGACCAGATAGGAGAACAATACTCAAAACAAGGTAGAATAAAAGAATTAAAACACTTCTTCAGAATAGATTGATCACCGAATATCTTAAAAGACTTTCTCAATAAGCCAATTTTTTGTGCAATTGAAGAAGACACAGACCTAATATGTTTCTCAAAAGTAAATTTGCTGTCAAGAATCACGCCTAAAATTTTGAAAGAGTCATACAAATTTAAAGAAACATTATCAATACTGAGATCCGGATGTTGAGGAGCCACCGTCCTTGACCTACTTACAATCATACTTTGAGTTTTGTTAGGATTCAACTTCATACCCCATAATTTGCACCATGCACTAATTTTAGCTAAATCTCTATTAACGGATTCACCAACCCCAGATCTACATTCAGGGGATGGAATTGATGCAAAGAGAGTAACATCATCTGCATATGCAGCAAGCTTATTTTCTAGGCCAAACCACATGTCATGTGTATATAGTATGAAAAGTAATGGGCCAAGAACACTACCCTGTGGAACACCGGATATCACATTCCTATACTCACTATAGTGCCCATCAACAACAACTCTTTGAGATCTACTACTTAAAAAATCAATAATAATGCTAAGAAACGACCCACCCACTCCCAACTGTTTCAGTTTGAAAACAAGGGCCTCATGATTAACACGGTCAAAGGCAGCACTAAAATCAAGGCCAATCATACGAACTTCCCGACCAATGGGAAACTCCTTATCTATAGTACCTATTGGAAACTCCTTATTTAAAGTATTCGCACTGACCGGTCAAACATAAAAAAAAAAAAAAAACAATATGGAATAAAATTTAGAAAAAGCTTTTTCGTCTATTAAGAAAAAGTGGTTATAATAATCCCAATAAATATTTTCTTCGTAAAATTAATTTATTTTTTCAACAGATGATGCGAAAATAAGGAAATACAATAATGAAAATTGAAATGAATAAAATTGTTATTGTTGTTAAAATTTCAAAATTATTATTACGAATCATTGTTCCAGGACTGTGTTAGGAAAACCAGGCATTAAACAGAAGCAGAATTTCATGAATGTCACCTGTTGTAATTTTCTCTGTCACTGCCATGATTGTAATTTCAGTGGACAGCATAAGTAGAATAAATTCAGAGAGAGAGAGAGAGAGAGAGAGAGAGAGAGAGAGAGAGAGAGAGAGAGAGAGAGAGATAGAGAGAGATTCAAATCAATCTCCACTGATCAATAGAGTACAAAGGTCCACAGCAGGCCACTAACTACCATAAAATTTTTGGTCCATCCAAAATAGCGGTGTCTGGGATCTACACAAACCAATCAGCAGCTTCATTTTTAATATAAACATTTTACTAAAACAACAACAAGTACTGCAGTTTCTAGTCCACTGAACGACATGTCTTTATTCATGTCTGGGGTTTGGCCAGTTTTCATCACCACGCTTGCCATTGCAACTTCCTGATCATGGGAGATTTTCGTTTGATCGCTCACAGCAAACCACCCTAGTATAGGTCTCCTTGACTAGTTTAGCTTTTCTGATCATGGTGATACCCGAATCCTTTCACAACGTTAATTAAGGTATCTATCCAGAAATTTGATGTTCCAATGGAATAAAAGATTTGGTAAAAATTCTCCCATCTCTTAGAACGAAACATTGTAAAAAGTTTGAACGTAAAAAAATGGATATGTTACATTTGAATTGTGAACAACAGGACCTTTACTGTGTTGCAATCTGCCGGGAATGATGTGTCGTTTGGAGAGAACGAGCAGCAAACAGCGGTTGCAATGTTCTCCTGCGAAACAGTGACACAATTGGGAACATAAAAATTAACCACATTTTGTTGATTCGCGAGAGGTTCATGAATATATATATATATATATATATATATATATATATATATATATATATATATATATATATATATATATATATATATATATATATATATATATATATATATATATATATATATATATATATATATATATCTGTATTTATTTAGGTTATACAATTGTATGCATAATGATGATTTTGCATATTTAAACGTGTTTATACAAATATTCTTATAAGCCACAAATATCTCTATATCGAATTATCTCTGCCTCGGGATCAGTTACCACCGGAATCAGTTTCCATGGTCTGAGTTCAAATCCTTGACCGATCAGAAGCTATTATAATAAAGTTAATTCCCCCTTGGGTGTTTGTAACTTATATGAATAGATATTCATATGTATACGTGTGCATCTATATATGAACATGTATCATCATCATCATCATCATCAGCCGTAGCCAGTCTACTCAAAGTCCCCAGACATGTCCGTCCACAAGCTTCTTTCTATTGTCTTTCTATGCCAGTCTATACAAGGAAACTTTCTTTGTTTGTCAATCCTTCGTCTTCTTTTCCTTCTCTGGCTTCGTTTGTAATCCTTAAAGGACCATTCTGTTAATCTTAATGCCCATCTATCATATGTCATTCTCATTATATGTCCTACCCATGTCTATTTCTTTTTTTTTAAATGTTGCTAGAATATCCTCTACTTTAGTAAGCTCCTGTATCCATGTTGCTATTTTCTGTCTCTCAGTTTTATCCCCATCATAATTCTTTTAATGGCTCTTTGAGTTGTAACTAGCTTATGTTCTAAAGCTTTAGTAATGCTCTAGGTTTCTGGTGCATAAATTAAAACTTATTGGATCCTTTTTTTTTAGAGAAAGTGGCATTTTAAATTTCATATATATATATATATATATATATATATATATATATATATATATATATATATATATATATATATATGTGTGTGTGTGTGTGTGTATATATGCATATAAATATTTATATGTGTGTGTGTATGTGTGTGTTGTCTGTGTGTGCGTGCGTGTGTCCGTAAAGCATACCAACACCTGAGTATATCCAAGGGAAGGTGAAGCCGTAGAGTGGAATAGATCAAAACTTTTTGTTTTGTAAACAATGAATAGAAACAATGTAATGACATTAATTTTCCCAATCTTTTTAGATGTATTTGAGACGTTTCTAGAAATACCCTCTTAAAATTTTGTGTGAGTAATGTTCTTCTCGTCATACTTACAATAGTAACAGTAATAATAGTGATTAAAAGAAAAAATAAATAATAATAATAATAATAATAATAATAATAATAATAATAATAATAATAATAATAATAATAATAATAATAACAATAATTATAATAATAATAATGATAATAATAATAATAATGATAATAAATACATGTTTATATATATAAATATATATATATATATATATATATATATATATATATATATATATATATATATATATATATATATATATATATATATATATATATATATATATATATACATATATATATATATATATGTATATATATATATATATATATATATATATATATATATATATATATATATATGTGTGTGTGTGTATATATATATATATATATATATATATATATATATATATATATATATATATATATATATATATATATATATATATATATATATATATATGTATATACACATATGTATATATATATATATATATATATATATATATATATATATATATATATATATATATATATATATATATATATATATATATATATATATATATATATATATATACATATTAGACACTACACATGTTCAACAGCTAACAATATATCATGCTTACTATGACAGAACTTTTTGTGAGTCTCCCTGCAATATGTTTACGTCTCCATAAATAGTTACAGTTATCTATTCACGTTGTTTGAGATGCCATAAAATAAGACAAATTGTTCAATCGACAGAGAAAATCTGATCAGAAGAAAGGAAGCTAAGAACATAAAGGAGAGACGAGTTTAATGGGTTTTTGGGATGAGTAATCTTTTGGCGAGAGATTTGGAAAGATCGTCAGCTGGAGTTATGGAGGGAGGTTCTATTACAATAATTTTCTAGGACTATTTTTTATTTGCTTGAAGAACTGAAATTTTAATTCTATATGAGTTTTTCCTAGTCTCTTAACAACATTTAGTTATGTTTCATATGTAATATTAAAATTTAAAAAATCATCATTATTATTATTATTATTATTATTATTATTATTATTATTATTATTATTATTATTATTATTATTATTATTATTATTATTATTATTATTATTATTATTATTTTATCTGACAAAACATAGAAGCAAATATTCAAACCTATAATTTCATGAAATTTTTTATTGTTTTTCGAATAGGCAAATTACATTGGTTAAATAATTACCAATAAGAAATATATTATAAAACAAAGACTCAATATAACTCTTCATCTTTTTTTTTTTACATATCTTTACCAATTCAAATTCACTGTGACACTTACAGCAAAGGACGGTATCTAAGTCTTTCGGTGCAAGAGGGACACAGAGGACTAGGTTGTAAAAGAAGAACTTTTGATAAAAAATTTTGTCTTTTTAAGAGAAGTAGCCACTTTCAAACTGCTATTTTCAACATAACTTTTCTTTGGGTCAACACGGTTTCGTACCTGGAAAAAGTACACAGACCCAACTGATAGCACACTATGAAAACATATACAATAATATGATAAATGAAAAAGACACAGATGTGATCTATCTAGATTTTGCAAAAGCCTTTGACAAGGAAAACCATAACATATTGGAGAAAAAAAAATGAGAAAGCATATTATTGTGGGAAAGATAGGAAAATGGGTAAAAGAATTCCTGCAAAACAGAAAACAGATAGTGGTTGCAAATGACAAGAAATCAGATGAAGCCCAGGTAATATCTGGTGTGCCCCAAGGTACGGTATTAGCTGCACTGCTATTTGTTATTATGATCTCAGACATAGATTATGATGTTGAAAACTCCGTAGTGAGAAGTTTTGCTGATGACACAAGAATAAGTAGAGGAATTACTTGTGATGAAGACAGGAACTCACTACAAAGAGATCTAAACAAAATATATGAATGGGCGGAGATAAATAGGATGGTATTTAACTCCGATAAATTCGAATCAATAAATTATGGAAACAGAGAAGGAATGGTGTATGCATACAAGGGACCTAATAATGAGACAATCACAAACAAGGAAGCAATTAAAGACCTTGGTGTAATTTTAAATAGGAATATGTTATGCAACGACCAAATAGCAACACTGTTGGCTAAATGTAGAGCAAAAATGGGAATGTTATTCAGACACTTTAAAACAAGAAAAGCTGAACACATGATTATGCTTTACAAAACTTATGTGCGTAGTACACTCGAGTACTGCAATGTGATATGGTACCCACACTACCAAAAGGATATTGCGCAAATAGAGAGTGTACAAAGGTCCTATACTGCTAAAATAGAAGAAGTTAAGGACCTTGACTACTGGGAAAGACTACAATTTTTAAAACTATACAGTCTAGAAAGGAGAAGAGAACGCTACATTATAATACAAGCATGGAAGCAAATAGAAGGAATTGCTGAAAGCATCATGGAGCTTAAAATATCAGAAAGAGCAAGCCGAGGTAGATTAATAGTGCCAAAAAGCATTCTAGGTAAACTGAGAAAGGCGCACAGGACATTAATCCACTACGCACCAGCATCGATAATGCAGCGACTATTTAATGTGCTGCCAGCTCATCTATGAAACATATCAGGAGTGAGCGTAGATGTGTTTAAGAATAAGCTCGATAAATACCTAAGAAGCATCCCAGACCATCCAAGACTGGAAGATGCAAAATACACCGGAAGATGCATTAGCAACTCTCTGGTGGATATACGAGGTGCCTCACACTGAGGGACCTGGGAGAACCCAAACAAAAAAAAAATAAGGTAAGGCCCTCTCTCTCTCTCTCTCAATCAGTTCTGAATTTTAAACATTTAGATTTCAAACTAGTCTAACCTCACTAGGTTGAGTAGCCATATACAGACTATAAATTCTCTCTTTCTCTCTCTCTCTCTCTCTCTCTCTCTCTCTCTCTCTCTCTCTCTCTCTCTCTCTCTCTCCAAACTGGAATTGGAAAGATACAACACCACTCAATGTGTCAGTTTCTTTACATACAAATTAACATATACATGGAAACGACTTCCATTGGATGTAGTGAACAGTAACACGGTAAACGAATTCATGAATCAGTTAGACAAAATCATAAAAATCTTTGATCGTTTAAACTAATTTGCTCTAATCAAGAGAAAAGGGAATCTCCCCGAATGGACTAAAATGTCTTTGAGACATCCAAAATCCTTGTAACTCCTTTTAACTCTCTCAAAGATCATTGAACGTTTAAACACAACTTTGGAAACTACTAGAATTTTAAATGACAGTAATCTAGTTAAAGACACGCTATCAATGAAAATATCTAGAGGTTTAGGAGGCTCAGACCCTAACCTACTTACATCCATACTTTAACTTTAACTAGATCCTTATAAAGGGATTCAGTAACCACTGATATAGAATATGTAGATGGAATTGATGTGAAGAGAGTAACGTCAAATGTAAGTTTACATATGGCATGGCAGATCTATTTTAACGTTGTTAATGATTTTAGGATATTTTATATTCGTTATTCATTACTTCTCTAATAGTTTATTTTTTTCCTTATTTCCCTTCCTCACTGGGCTATATTTCCCTGTTGGAGCCCTTGCTTTTGCAAATAGGGTCATAGCTTTGCTAATAATAATAATAATAATAATAATAATAATAATAATAATAATAATAATAATAATAATAATAATAATAATAATAATGATAATAATAATATGTTTCAAATTTACTGAACTTTACCAGGCTCTAATATAAATTTAGTTACATCTCTATTAATGGATTCAGACCCCACTGGTCTAAAACCAGGATGGAACTAATGCCAAGAGAGTAGCATCATCTGCATATGCTAAATCATTGTTGCATTTAGATAGCCATTTATGTACAGTCATCGATAATATTAGCCACTCTCAACTTCATCCTATCTCTCTCTACCCGTTTTTTTTTATTGTTTGCAATAACCATTACAGAATATTAAATGCTTCATTACTTCTCTTTATCCTATCGTCAGATAATTTGCATAATCGTTTTCAGTCTCTCTCTCTCTCTCTCTCTCTCTCTCTCTCTCTCTCTCTCTCTCTCTCTCTCTCTCTCTCTCTCTCTCTCCAGCTTCATAACAAAGGATATTCCACAACAATGAATTTCACAACTAGAAAATTTAATGATATTTCGCTTCGCTTTGTGTCTGTATGAACAGGTTTTTCACAAATGGATTTATCAGTTTTGAAGAGAAATCATAAAAGAAAATTGCTCATTAATGTATATTTTTAAGTCGTAATGAAACTGATAATAAGCAACGGAAGTTATTCTGTTATTAATGTTGTTTACTTGACTGGAGCTTTAAGAAAATTATCTATAGCGATGGACGTAAACGGATTTGGAGAGGTGACCTTTCTTGAAGATGTTCTCTAAATATTTTTGTCAAGCTATTTTCTCCAAGCTTCGGCCGATAGATAATTATTTAGGTTATGCAAGAAATGTTCAATCTAAAAAATTAAGGTTATTAAAATCACACTTCGTTTGATAATGACTACGACTGAAACTATGAAATCATTAGCATTAATTTTTTCATCTTTGTGGAATTAGATAATAAAGTGAACCACACTTAGTTTCTCTCAAGTTTAGACAAGATTCTATAACGAGTTCATATTATTTTCTGATTATTGTCTAACTATGAGAATCAACAAACTTTTTTTACTTATTCCCGAGGACCTGCTGTTATGGATATTTTAAAAGATTAGATAAACTCACAGGTGGAATTATATAGATAATCTCCAAAGATTAAACAAGATTGTATAACAAGTTCATATTATTGTGTAATAATGAAAATCACCAAGAACTGTTTTCACTACTTCTCATAGACCTTCAGTTTTGAATATTGTAAAAGATTAGCTATACTCAGTTGGAATTATATAGATATAATGTATAAAAGTAAGCAACTTACCGTTTCTAAAAAAAAACATGTTGTTGATTATCAAAGGCCTCGGTAAAACAGGCTTAAAATTCTTTACAGTAATCTTAGTTAGAATTGAAAAGGTACAGAAAACAGTGAAACCTACCAATTTGAGAAATGTAAATAAAAAAGCATTAATCAGCATGTTTCTTTTTTTTTTAACCTAAGCTGATAGATGAGTTGAAAATAATATAATAAAAGAATCATTATTTGGATTTATACTCTTGTACACATCCATTACAGTTTCTTTCGAATAGAAAAAGGGAAATTAATTCTTATCCGATATTAATTCAAGTTATACAGAGGCAGTATCTAATAGTTATACAAAAACTATGTGATGGATAATTAAAGATTAACATCCAAGAGTAACTATAGTCGCAGCAGAGGTTCCGGGCAAAATAAGCCACACCCCTTGATGACATCATAGCAAATTACGTTGTGTTCCAGGTTAACGGTGGTCACAACACACCCCCTTCAAGTGATTTTAAGTTAGTATAGTTTTAAATTTGTAAAGGAATGTAATGTGACTGCTCCCAACGGGCAAGAGGACATTGGTTATGACGTCATCAAAGGGTTGGGCTTATTTTGCCAGGAATCTTTGCACCGACCACACACACCACTGATCTCACTGAGAAATTTGACATTCTTGCCACGAATAGGGAATCAATTAAAGCAACACTTCAAACATTGATAAACAAGAAAACCGGAGAATACGGCATTTGCTGACAAAGTTAGGGAAAAAATCTGTTGATAATTACATCAACAAATACAACTAAAATTACTGAAAGAAAAAGTGAGGTTGAACAAGCACTTAAAGACATTCCTATACTTAACACGAGGTCAACTACGAATGGAAATGTTGTTGTAAACTTTGCAAACAATATGATCAGAGAAAAGGCGGACAACAGAATTCAGACATTGGTGGCTGACACTGAAACGAGAAAAATCGGAAAACTAAAACACAAAATAATGATATGCAATGTATACAATGATGAAGAGGATGTAGTAAATGCTTTGATTCAAAGAAATCGCTGCCTGGGCCAAATCCAAAATATAGTAGATAAGATAAGTGTAGTCCTGAAGAAAAATGCCCTGGGGAGGGGGTGGTGGGGTGGGGACCACCCACCATGTGCTGAAATGTGATCCTGACGTTCGGAAGGCTATTCATGATAATGGGGACAAAATTTGTCACAATGGGGTATCTATAACATACGTGATAGGTACCACGTGATCACCTGCTACCACTGTCAGAGGTATGGACATTTTGAAAAAGATTGCAAGTCTAAGAACGAAGATAAAGTCTGCGGGAAATGACCAGGGAGACACTCCACCAGGGAGTGTAATTCACAAGTGTCAAAGTGTATAAACTGCACAAAGTTAAACAGACCAAGTGATCACAGTAAATTCTAGAGACTGCAATGCTTTTGACTTGGAATTGAAAAGACTTGCGGAAAATACAGATCATGGTTACTAGGGATGTCATAAACTCTGGCTATGTAAATATACGATCTGTAGGTAATGATACTGTTCAAATCCGAGAATTGATAAACGAGAAATATTTAGATATAATAGCATTATCTGAAACATGGCTAAATAACTTGGACAAGGCAAAAATCACTGAAATGAAACCCCTCACACATGCCTTCTTTCACATACCTAGAGAAGGTAGGTCTGGTGGGGGTGTCGGACTCTTTATTCATAAAAGTTACTGAAACCTCAAAACGTTGAAAAGAATTAATGTAACAAGCTTTGAATATATAGCAATACAATTTACGCCAAAAAATAGAAAAATATCCTTTGTAACAATCTACAAACCTCCTAGAACAAACACTAGTATCTTTTTTGAAGAATATGGTGCTCTCATTGAGATGATTACCATGGAGAAAAACGAATTAGTTATCTGTGGAGACTTCAATTTTTGGATGGAAGACGTATCAAATTCCGACGCTTTAGCCTTTAGTGAGTTACTAGAATCATATCGACTAGTGAATAATGTCGACTGCATAACTACTTTAACTGGGCATACGTTAGACTTAGTTCTAAGTGATGACATGAATAATATTGTATCAGATAAAAAAGTCGAAGAAAAATGTACTATATCCCCAATACACAAACTCATTACGTTTAGTCTCCTCTACAGAAACATGCATTAGTAAAGAAAATAAACTTTAGACATAAATCAAATTTTTCTCCTACTGTATTTATTGAAGAAGTTACAAAGAAAATAAATGATGCTATCAACATTACCTCTGATCATGATGACCAAGCTAAGTGTGCTAACTGTCTTATGACCACTTATAATTGAGTGAGTAAAAGTGAATATGATACTATGTGCCCAACGATGGAAAAGACTATAATCGTAAAAGACCAATCTCCTTGGTTTGATGGAAAGACTGGGAAAAAAGAGTGAAAAAGACGTAAAGAAAGAAAGTGGAATAGGTTAAAAACGAAAGTACTTGGGTAGAATACAAAACTGCTGCGTGTCACTATAACTACCAAGTAAGAAGGAAAAAAAGTGAATACTATAAGAGAAAGATCCTTGAAGCAGCAACAGCCATAAATAAGTTATATCGTCTCCTGAATGGTATAATGGGAAATTTAAAAGAAAAGTGACCAGGATCTAGCAAATATTTTCTAGTATTCATTAGAAACAAAATTGAAAATATAACCAGGTCATTTCTATATACTCAACATGAGATTAATGATACACTATGTACACGGACAAAATTAATACGATTTAACTATATAACACACGATGACATCACCAGAATAATCAAGAAAGCAAAGAAAACAAACTGCGCGATCGATCCTATTTCAATATCTGAAATAATGGGAGAGAGAGACTTTTCTCTTCTAGCCGAAATAATAATGAGAATAGCAAATGCAAGAATTGATGAATGTAAGTTTCCTAAATCTGAGAAAATGGCTATGATCACACCAGTTTTGAAAAATACATTGGACTACCAGGAATTAAGCTCATACAGACCTATTTAAAATCTATCCTTTATCTTAAAAGTGCTTGAATATGTGATTCTTGAACTACTAGTCAGCCACTTAGGAGTAATAGAAGCTTTCCCTGACAACGCAACTGCTTACAGAAAACTATACTCTACGGAGACAGCCATATGCTCTGTTGTAAATGATATGCTAGGAATGATGGATGAAAATAAATGAGGTATTTTAATATTGCTCGATCTCAGTGCTGCTTTTGATACAGTTGTGCATGAACTGCTGCTAAATGATCTACGGTCCATCAGCGTTGAAGATCAAGCTTTCGAATACCTAAAAGACTACTTGGTTTGTAGAAATTACTGTGTACAAATTAGAGACTCTTATTCATCATATGAACCCTTAAACAGAGGGTTACCCCAGGGGAGTTTACTTGGCCCAATTTTATTCTGCATCTGTACTATTGGTCTATCGAAAATGCTATAAAGGCAGGTCGTGAAGTTTAAACTATTTGCAGATGACACAGTTTTACTTCTCCATAAATGATATACAAAACACTACTAAAACTCTAAACCGAATTCTTGATAGTGTTAGAGAATGGATGGCATCTAAACATCTAGAATTAAATTAGATCAAAACTGAATTTATGGTGGTGGGCAAGAGAAACAGCGTGAAAAACTTAGGTAATATTCAAATGAATATAAATAATGACTCTGTCCCGATATCTAGTAAAGTTCGAGATCTAGGTGTATTTCTTGACTGTAACCTGTCTCTAAATTCCCAAATAAATTATGTAATAAAAATTGGTGGTTATCATATAAGAAATATTGCATTTATAAAAAAAGTAACTAGACGAAAATTCTGTAAAGAAACTTGTGATAAACTATGTTATTACCAGGGTTGACTACTGCAACTCTATCTACTATAGTTTACTGAAAATGCAACTTAAGAAATTACAAAATATAATAAACAGAGGAGCAAGACTGATAAAAGGTGTCCCACCTAGAGAAAGGATCACCCCTATACTAATCGATTTACCCTGGCTGCCAGTTAAAGCGAGAATTGAATTTAAAATATGTACAATAACCCACCAAGTTATCAGAACCGGGTGTCCAAAATACTTAAAAGAATTGCTACATATTGCACAGCCAACAAATCATGTTGACACGAGAATAGTTGCAGATGGCTTTAAACTGTTGTAACCTGGATTTAGGTCCACTTTAGGCTCCAGAACCTTCAAATATATAGCCCCGAGACCATATAATAAGCTCCCACGAAACATTCAAATGATTGAAGACATTAAGGCTTTCAAGAGGAAACTGAAGACTTTCTTATTTCATGAGTCTTTTGATAGTGACGATTTAACAGTAAATGAACAATATGTGTGATATGAAACGTTAAATACTCTGAACAAACAAGGTAATACGACAGTGGAGGTCCTGTAGAGAGTGGGGTTCCCCTGCTGTATGGGACCGGAAAAGCAGCCATCAAAGTAAGTAAAGTAACATTGTACTCTATTGTTGGGTAGTGCCATAGTCTCTGTACTATGTTCTTCCATTGTCTTGGGGTAGAGTTGTCTTGCTTGAGTGTACACTTGGGCACAATATGCTGTCTTATTTCTCTTGTTTTTTTTTTTTCAAGTTTTTGTTGTTTATATACAATAAAAATCTATTTACATGTTGTTAATGTTTTTGAAATATTTTACTTTAAATTCTCGTTACGTCTCTTGTAGTTTATCTATTTCCTTATTTCCATTCCTCACAGAGTTATTTTTCCTTGTTAAAACTTCAGGGGGATCTTCCTTTTCCAACTAGGCCACGGAGCGAGGTGTGCCATGGACTCATGTGTCCAGCTGCACTTCAAATAAACTAAATCTAACATCAGAGATTCAATGAGTGAGTTTAACAGTCAGACGAGCGCATAAACTGACCAACATATCGCTAAAATTTCCCGCATGATCTATTTTTCTGTCTTTTACTGTCAATCTCGAATTTAATAGTCTTCATACTCCATTTCCATGGACTCTTATGGTTTCTGCTAACCCATTTCCGTGGGATATGAAATTTTTTATAGATATTTTGTGGTCACAAAACCCCGTTTTCTATAACCTTCGTTCTGGTGGACTCCCCTTCGCCTCGATGACGTTGGTTCAAGTCAAAACATTTAAACTATGAAGCATTCACAACAACAAAAAGTGTAGTAAAACTCTCACATCATAAAGCTTCACTAAAAAGAGATATAAGTGTTATGTGGAGTTTATTCATCCTTTGGGCTATACTGGACTGTAAAGTTAGACACAGGAATTCCTGGTCACACCCTCAATTCATGGCGAGTAACTAAACAGATAGTGTAGGGATAGATGGCACAGGTGGAGGATGGGGCTACACACAGGAACTCACCAAGCAGTAAGAGTGTGACAGGGTGCACTTTCTTAGAGCGTGTGGCAGAATTAAACGGCATCACTTTCTTGAGGACTGACACTTAAGGGCCTATAAAAAGGGGGTTCCTTTTTACCCCACTATCTAAAAGGTGACACTGAACATAACAACCCGTTTATCGCCATATGTCTTCTAACACGCCCACCCTTGGACCTCTTAACTTTGATGGGTCAGTAACAACGGGTAATCGAAGGGCCAACATCTGAATAACCACAGATATAATGGTGGTAGAGGGGGGGGGGGGGGTCACTTGAAGAGCTATCAAGGTCTCTTCGGGTAGAGATATGCACTAGAATATTAGTGTGCTTGATTCTATTATTCTAGGATACACCACTTCCATAAAAAGAAATAAAAACAAATAAAGATGCCGGAATGAATGACTTATCAATATAATACCTTTAAGCACGAGCAAGTATTTAGTTAAATAAATTTGTTCTACTCCACAGCTAATTACTGCTATAGTTTAGCTGGTTTGGTTTCTTCTTCTTGTAATAATTGTTATGGATGTAGCAGTTCTTGTTAGAAGGCTGTAACTGTCCTCTGCTCTGTAATTAGGGTGATCCTCCTTGCACTGTTACGGTATGGTGGTTGTGGGCGTTTTGCTTAGATCGTTATAGTTGTTCTCGGTGTGGTAGTTGAATCGATTCTGCTCTCGTATCCACAGGTGAAGTCCGTCGTTAGGCGGGAAAAGCGAGGGCTGGGCATCTTCTGTGGGGTGAAGCTGTGGTGTCTGCCTAAGGATGCACTCATTGGTCACGGTGAACAAAATTGCGTCCTGTCTGAAATGAGGACACAGGACTGGTAGACAATGCCAAGGAAGGAAGGTCTTAAGATTTTAAGATTATAGGTTAGAAATTTTAGCCCGGGGGAGTGCAACTGTCATGGAAAGGATAAGCAACTCACAAAGGGAAAAGCATTGAAGTAAGCCTTTGCTCGAGGAAACTGGAAGGATTATTACTAATCTTGGATGGTCCAGAATCAGATGGAAATTTACGGGAGATATACGATGTCCGAGACTTTGCATTTCAGAAAAGGTAAAGGATTTAGGTTTAAGTATTAGCAGGTGGCCTCGTATACCAGTGGTAAATCTCGGATGGTCAAAGGACAAGAAAAATCCTATGAAAGATAACTGCATCGAAGGATGCTTTATACATAGATTCTTGAAATGTTTCCATATTTGGTCAGAGAAATTCGGAAATATTTTTTTTTATATAAAGGGAAATAAGGAAAGCTTTGTCTTTGCGTTTTATATTAAATGTTATGGGTAAATTTACATTTTTTAGTAAGGGAAAATTGTGTTACCTAAATGGGTTAAAATTTTCTATTTGGTTCAGTGGTGTATTTCATAAAGAATTATGAATAATTTTCGTAGTTTTTTGGTGTTGGCAAATCTTGAGTATAAAAATTTATGCGTAATTATTAGGAACAATTCATGAATTATCATATTTATTTCATGTGCTGTCCAGCGGAAAGTCGTATTTAGTGACTAATCAACAAGTGTTCCTTCAAGTAGGTTTCAATGCCAGGATATATGTTAGAACTTTTCATTTTATCCAGCTTTTGACATCCTCAAATACCTTTCGTGAAGCTTTTAATTGGTGTAAGAAGTTTATTGGCATTTGGTTCCAATATCCTTGAATCTCACTTCCCATTTTTTAAAGGTAACATGTATAAGTACATGTGATGCCATTTATGGCTCTATAATAGCTATGGGAACTGGCATTAAACTTGAAAGTCTTCTAACTAAGTCTATATCCTAATAAACAAGTAAATGATATTAAGGATGTGGTGGTCGATGTGGTAAAGTTCCTGACTGGTGAATGCCAGACTGCAGTTCCAGTCCCACTCAAACTCATTAATTCCTTTAGTCACTGCAACCTCACCATCCTAGTGAGCTAAGAATGGGGGATTTGGTGGAATATATGGGTTTATCTGCTAAGTTATCAGCAGCCTTGGTCCTAGCTCGGGCGCTGATCATATATATATATATATATATATATATATATATATATATATATATATATATATATATATATATATATATATATATATATATATATATATATATATATATATATATATATATATATATATATATATATATATATATATATATATGGTAAGTGTATAGGGCATTGTCCTGTTTAATAGGGCAATGTCACTGTCCCTTGCCTCTGCCGTTAATGAACAACCTTTAAAACTATCAAAACAACAAAAGGAAAATAACAAAAGAGGTAAAAACGTCTTGTGTTTTTGGTGAGCTACTTTGTTTTCATCTCTGAATATCTCATCGTTTACATCAATTCGCCATAACTAATCCCAATCCAAGAAATGTGAGACGAATTTCAAACTTCTGAAAAATCAAATGAGAAAAAAAGGAATAAGGAATTCTCAAACTCAGGAATAGTCTTGGCATGAAGCCTTCCATTAGGAAGACTGAAGAAAGATTTGATAGAAATACTCTGATAAACTGCATCCCAAAAAGGCTTACAATAGTCTTTTTAAAGGAACGACTAAGGTGAAGATAAACTTTAGGGAAGGATGTATCAGAGTTTCTAGTGATCTGATTACGAAGGAAAGCATGGAGAGAGAGAGAGAGAGAGAGAGAGAGAGAGAGAGAGAGAGAGAGAGAGAGAGAGAGAGAATTTGTAGTTTTTGTTTTCCACTTTAAACAGAAAGGTAAACAGTGTATATATTCTTAAACAGAATACTGATGAATTTAATTAATGAACGTACCCGAGATGGAGTTGGGAGCTTGGCCTAACCAGACGTCAACTACCAAACACGCTGAAGCTACCCAACCCAATACAGTGCATGTATACATACACATACTGTATGTAGTAGTGTGTAAGTATGTACATGCGTTAACCATCATTATATTAATCTGCCAATCCTAAATGACGACCTTACACATCTCTTTGTCTATCGGAAATAAACATGACAGAAAAGCATACCTAATTACGACTGGTAACTCAATCATGCATCATTGCCAAACATGGCAATTAATCTCAACTCATTCATACCAAAAATCCAACATCATAATAGTATCTCATCGTTAATTCATTTCTAAAAAAAAAAAAAAGAAAAAAGAAATAGTCACTGTTTAATAAATTGTCATAAATAGTCGCAAGCATCACTTCCTAAACTGCTGCAGTATTGATAAATTTTCTTGTTTTCGAAGGTTGCGCAAAGCATTTGTTAATGAGAGCGTAATCAGAGTCAATACAGATATGACTCTGAGCGTAATATCATTGGACGCTGGGCTGCCGTTAGATCATCGGAATATTAATCATTTTAGATTGAACAAAGTTTAGGTGGGTTGACTTCGTTGTTACAGTGGCCGCCTTGAATAATGTGACCACAAGTATTTGATTTATTCATGGATGTAAATACACAAGCGCACATGATGGCATGCAGATACAGAGGTGTGTACATATACACAAATGTGTGTATACATATATATATATATATATATATATATATATATATATATATATATATATATATATATATATATATATATATATATATATATATATATATATATATATGCACACACACACACACACACACACACACACACACACACACATATATATATATATATATATATATATATATATATATATATATATATATATATATATATATATATATATATATATATGCACACACACACACACACACACACATAATATATATATATATATATATATATATATATATATATATATATATATATATATATATGTGTGTGTGTGTGTGTGTGTGTATGTGTGTGTGTGTGTGTGTATATATAATTTTACCTTTACCACTGAAATACTGTAATTTTAATAGAGTTTCCCTAAGCATAGCCCTACTTCGGTAGCGGCAAATTAAATATCATGGTTTCTTAGTAACATCGACTATACACGAGAATTTCGCAGTTGGGAGCTGGGGTTCAGTACCTATCCTAATACTATATTATTATTATTATTATTATTATTATTATTATTATTATTATTATTATTATTATTATTTGCTAAGCTAAAACCCTAGTTGGAAAAGAAGGATGGTATAAGCCCAGGGCCCCCAACATGTAAGATAGGAATAAGGAAAAAAAATATATTAAGAACAATAACACATTGAAGTAGATATTTTCTATATAAACTATATAAACTTTAACAAAACAAAACAAGAGGAAGAGAAATTAGATAGAATAGTGTGCTCAAGTGTACCCTCAAGCAAGAGAACTCTAACCCTAGACAGCGGAAGACCATGGTACAGAGTCTGTGGCGCTACCCAAGACTAGAGAACAATGGTTTCATTTTGGAGTGTCCTTCTCCTAGAAGAGCTGCTTATCATAACTGAAGAGTCTTTTCTATCCTTGCCAAGAGGAAAGTAGCCACTGAACAATTACAATACAGTAGTTAACCCCTTGGAAGAAGAAATGTTTGGTTATCTCAGTCGTGTCAGGTGTATGAGGACAGAGGAGGATATGTAAAGAACAGGCCAGACTATTCGGTGTATGAGTAGGGAAGGGTAAAATGAACGGAAACCAGAGAGAAGGATACTATGCAGTACAGTCTGACCAGTCAAAGGACCCAATAGCTCTCTAGTGGTAGTATCTTAATACTATATCTTAACTGTGGTTTGGGTAGACGGTTTGGGGAATTCCCCATACGGTTCTTCACATATCACTGATTCCAAAACTCAAAGCTGGAGTGAAATTATTAATATTGTTATTAAGAGCTAAACTACAACCCTCGTTGGAAAAACATTAAGCTATAAGCCCAAGGGCTCCAACATGGAAAATCACCCAGTGAGGAACTAAACTAAGGAAACAAATAGATTATATGAGAAGCAATAAACAATAGAAATATAATGCCTTAAGAACAGTACGACATTAAAATAGATCCTCCATATATAAACTAAAAAATATAAAAAAAAACAACAACAAAAGGAAGAGAAATAGATGGAATAGTGTGCACGAGTGTACCCTCAAGCAAGAAACTCTATTCCAAGAAAGTGGAAGGCCGTGGTACAGAGGCTATGGCATTACCCAAGACTAGAGAATAATGGCTTGAATTATTAATCTTTGGGACTTTTTCAGAAAATTAGTGACCTTCAAAAAGATAGGTAATAACTTCATCTATTCTCGTAATCTTATCTTCCAAATATTTCTGTATACATATTTCAGAGGCCTCAAATTATTGGGATAAAATATAGATGATCCTATACTTTTTTCGTGCCAAATATCAATTAATTTCCTTTTCCCTTATCTTACTGTGATATATATAAACTAATATTTATTTTGCAATCAGTAGCATAGTAATGTTATTTTGTTTAAAGCTAACTGTAGTCTCAAATGGATTGTACCGCATTTGTTTCATATATTACAACGCTTTTGTTGTTTTTTTATCTCTCGCCACTGATAATAGGAAAACCTGTTTAAACTTGCCGTCGTATGTTTGATATTGTTTGATTTTTTTTTTTTTTTTTGTGACATTGTTGCTCTTAACAACTTGTATATAAGTTCGTTTCTGTTTAATTTCATTTCGCCTCTCTGTTAGAACCCAACAGCTATGTTGCCATATTAATGTTTATCTATTATCAGTGTAGGAGAGAGAGAGAGAGGAGAGAGAGAGAGAGAGAGAGAGAGAGAGAGAGGAGAGAGAGAGATAAAAAAGCAATACCATTGCAGTCTATGAGCGTGTGTGAAAAATTACGTTCGGTACACGATCAACACCGAAAAGACAACAAAATGAGAATAATTTCATTAATAAAACCGCATTTATTAGAAAAAAAAAAAACCTGCACAAAATTTCACATCTGTTTAAAGTTTAAGATTTGCGTAATGTCAGGATCTCATCATATAAAAAAAATCAATTTCCTAATTACCTTGAAATTCATCAAATGAAGTTTTCTCTATACGTTTAATAGATTCCATTGTTCCAAAACATATGCAAAAATTTATACTTTTTTTTTTCAACTCGTATCTCTTGATAAACAGAATTGAATAGAACATTAATTAAGAATATTTAGATTTTTTTGGGGGGGGGCTAAATCCTGAATGTTTTTTTTTTTTTTTTTTTTTTTTTTTTTCATTTATTTGATTATTCTTTGATTATTTCCCCAATTATTGTGTTGTGAAATCATTTGATTTGAGAATGAAGAAGATATTTTGTAGAGAGTAGATTGGTTGATTTGTGATTTAAAATCTTTTATAGATGCATACATATTCAGGAATAATTAGTTCATTTCCGTATTTCAATTCAAATATGTCCAGTATTTAGTGTAAGTTGTTAAAATAAAAGAAATATTGGTTGCCATGGCTGAATCTATACATTTTTGTTTCTCTATGATGTAAATCAATCAGTCATTTCTGTGTATATCATCCATTATTAGACATAGTCTTCCCTCTAATAAGACCTATAGGAAAAATTCTAATTGTTTTATTTACATATTTTAGGGAATATCTAATTAAAAGGGATTAATTAGTTCTGAATTTTGAAAAATAACTTTTCATTTTCTATGCTTCTATCATAAGTGAAATTCTTTTTTTTTCTTTTTTCTCATATTAGCCAGATAATATATTTCTGGAGTCAAGTTCAGAAATTAGATTTGCTTTTGTGAGTTAAACTTTTGAAGGTAATAACTTAATTACCGTCCTCCTTTCAGGTATATATAATAATAATAATAATAATAATAATAATAATAATAATAATAATAATAATAATAATACATACACACATATACCAAGGCACTTCCCCTAATTTTTTTTTTTGGGGGGGTGGGGGTAGCCGACATCAACAAATGAAACAAAAACAAAAAGGGGACCTATACTCTCTGCGTTCCTGCCAGCCTAACAAGGGACTCAACCGAGTTCAGTTGGTACTCGCGAGGGTGCCCACAGCCCAACCCTCCCCCGTTATCCACCACAGATGAAGCTTCATATGCTGAATCCCCTACTGCTGCTACCTCCAGGGTCATCTAAGGCATCGGAGGAAGCAGCAGGGGCCTACCGGAACTGCGTCACAATCACTCGCCATTCATTCCTATTTCTAGCAGGCTCTCTTGCCTCTCTCACATCTATCCTCCTATCACCCAGAGCTTCCTTCACTCCATCCATTCACCCAACTTGGCCTTCCTCTTGTACTTCTCCCATCAACTCTTGCATTCTTCACCTTCCTTAGCAAACAGCCATTTTCCATTCTCACATGGCCAACCACCTCAACACATTCATATCCACTCTAGCTGCTAACTCATTTCTTACACCCGTTCTCACTCTCACTACTTCGTTCCTAACCCTATCTACTCGTGATACACCAGCCATACTCCTTAGATACTTAACATCAAACACATTCAATTTATGTCTCTCCATCACTTTCATTCCCCACAACTCCGATCCATACATCACGGTTGGTACAATCACTTTCTCATATAGAACTCTCTTTACATTCATGGCCCAACCCTTTATTTTTTTACTACTCCCTTAACTGCCCCCAAAACTTTGCAACCTTCATTAACTATCTGACGTACATTTGCTTCCACTCCACCATTTGCAGCAACAACAGACCCAAGTACTTAAACTGATCTACCTCCTCAATTAACTCTCCCTTCAACATGACATTCAACCTTGCACAACCTTCCCTTCTCGTACATCTCATAACCTTACTCTTACCCACATTAACTCTCAACTGCCTTCTGTCACACACTCTTCCAAATTCTGTCACTAATTGGCAAAGCTTTTCTTCTGTGTCTGCAACCAGTACAGTATCATCCGCAAACAGCAACTGATTTACCCTCCCATTCATGGTCATTCTCGTCTACCAGTTTTAATCCTCGTCCCAAGCACTCGAGCATTCACCTCTCTAACCACTCCATCAGCATACAAGTTAAACAACTACGGCGACATCACACATCCCTGTCTCAGCCCCACTCTCACCGGAAACCAATCACTCACTTCATTTCCTATCCTAACACATGCTTTACTACCTTTGTAGAAACTTTTCACTGCTTGCAACAACCTTCCACTAATTCCATATAACCTCATCACAATCCACATTGCTTCCCTAGCAACTCTATCATACACTTTCTCCAGATCCATAAACGCAACATACACCTTACCTTTTGCTAAATATTTCTCGCTTATCTGCCTTACTGTGAAAATCTGATTCATACAACCCCTACCTCTTCTAAAACCACCCTGTACTTCCAAGATTGCATTCTCTGTTTTATCCTTAATCCTAGTAATCATTACTCTACCATACACTTTTCCATCTACGCTTAACAAACTAATACCTCTTGAATTACAACACTTATGCACATCTCCCTTACCCTTATATAGTGGTACAATACAAAATAATAATAATAATAATAATAATAATAATAATAATAATAATAATAATAATAATAATAATAATAATAATAATAATTTTCAAACTAAGTCTTGATTGTAGACCATTTTTTAAACAGATATCATTACCTCTAAATTACACAAATCATACAAACTATTCTTATCATCTTAGATGATAAGCTACTTTATCATCCTCTAACTCTTATAATATCAAGATCCAGTAAAATGAGACGTAACATATATCTTATATCCCTCTTACACCAAAATCTCTTGTATCCTAATGTTTCATTAAAGTGGGTTACATTTGGTCTGTACAATTCATCCCTTTAATTGGCTTATTCAAAGGTTATCAGTTATATTTATAATTGTGGTGTTTTTTATTTTTCTTGTTATCTCTACTATGATCTCTCTCTCTCTCTCTCTCTCTCTCTCTCTCTCTCTCTCTCTCTCTCTCTCTCTCTCTCTCTCTCTTTATATATATATATATAT
>NC_090756.1:30769656-30772156 GCF_036898095.1 Palaemon carinicauda
ATCATCCCATTACAAATTTCAAACTATACTCTCATTATTAGTATTATTATTACAAGTTAGATTATAACCCTAGTTGTAAAAGCAAGATGCTATAAGCCCGAGGGCTCTAACAAAGGAAATAAATAGCCAGTAGGAAAAGGAAATAAGGAAATACACTACAAGAGAAGTAACAAACAATTAAAAGGAAATATTTTACGAAAAGTAACAATAGGAAATTAGATTTTTCGCATATAAATTATAAAAACTCATCCCCCCCCAAAAAAAAATTATAAAAAACAAGATGAGAGAATTAAGATAAGAGCAGCTTGACGGAGTGTATCCTCATACAAGCCAACTATATTTCAAGAGAGTGGAAGGCCATGGTACAGAGGCTATGACTACCCTGATAAGAGAACAATGGTTTGATTTTTGGAGTGTCCTCCTAGAAGACTGCTTACCATAGCTAAAGAGTCTCTTCTACCCTTACCAAGAGGAAAGTATCCACTGAACAATTACATTGCAAGTAATTAACCCCTTGAATGAAATTATAATGTGTTGCGTGAGACAACATGATTGGCTATGACGTCATCAGGAGGTGGGACTTATTTCGCCGGAATCACTGAGGCGATTATACAGTAGTTACTCATGGAAGTTAATCTTTATTCATTCATAATTTCGTTTTTGCTATAATTTTTGAATATTGCCATCGTATAACTTGAGTTAATATCAGATAAAATTCAATTTCTCTTTTTTTTATTTGTCCTTTTTTATTCGAAAGAAAATGTATTGGATGTGTAAAGAGGTAAATGAAATGTCCAATATTTTCTGTGTTCTTTCTTTCGTTTTATTTATTCTGGTATCAAACTGAAATCCTTACGAACTATATCTCCGAATAATGATTCTTTCATTGTATTATTTTCAACTTACCTATCAGTTTAGGTAAAAAACCTCCTGATTGATGCTTCTTAATTTCCATTTCGCAAATTGGCAGGTTTCACAGTTATCTGCACGTTTTCAATCCTAACAAAGATTACTGTATAAAATTTTAAGCCTTTTGTACCGATGCTTTTGATAATTACCAGCATTTTTTTTTTTTTTTTTTTTTTTTTTTTTTTTTTTTTTTTTTTTTTTTTTTTTTTTTTTTTTAGGAAAAGTTCAGTTGCTTAACTTTGGACATTGTATCAATATAATTCCAACAATGAGTATAGCTAATCTTTTACAATATTCAAAACTGTAGGTCCTTGAGAAGCAATAAAAAAGTTCTTGGGGATTTTTCATTATTAGACAATAATATGAACTTGTTATATAATCTTGTCTAATCTTGGGAGATTATCTATATGATTCCACCTATGAGTTTAGCTAATCTTTTACAATATCCATAACATCAGGTCTTCGGGAATAAGTAAAAAAGTGTTTGTTAATTCTCATAATCAGACAATAATCAGAAAATTATATGAACTCGTTATAGAATCTTGTCTAATCTTTAGAGAAACTAAGTGTGCTTCACTTCGTTATCTAATTCCGCAAAAATAATAAAATGAATGCTAATGATTTCATTGTTTCAGTCGTAGTCATTATCAAACGAAGTGTGATTTTAATAACCTTAATTTTTTTAGATTGAACATTTCTTGCATAACCTAAAGAATTATCTATCGGCCGAAGCTTGGAAAAAATAGCTTGACAAAAATATTTAGAGAACATCATCAGGGAAGGTTACCTCTCCAAATCCGTTTACGTCCATCGCTATAGATAATTTTCTTAAAGCTCCATTCAAGTAAACAACATTAATAACAGAATAACTTCCGTTGATTATTATCAGTTTCATTACGACTTAAAAATATACATTAATGAGCCATTATCTCTAATGATTTCTCTTCAAAACTGATAAATCCATTTTTGGAAAACCTCTTCATACAGACACAAAGCGAAGCGAAATATCAAGAAATTTTCTAGCTGTGGAATTCATTGTTGTGGAATATCCTTTGATATGAAGAGAGAGAGAGAGAGAGAGAGAGAGAGAGAGAGAGAGAGAGAGAGAGAGAGAGAGAGAGAGAGACTGAAAACGGTTATGCAAATTATCTGACGTTAGGATAAAGAGAAGTAATGAAGCATTTAATATTCTGTAATGGTTATTGCAAACAATAAAAAAACGGGTAGAGAGAGATAGGATGAAGTTGAGAGTGGCTAATATTGTCGATGACTGTGCATAAATGGCTATCTAAATGCAACAAGAATTTAGCATATGCAGATGATGCTACTCTCTTGGCATTAGTTCCATCCTGGTTTTAGACCAGTGGGGTCTGAATCCATTAATAGAGATGTAACTAAATTTATATTAGAGCCTGGTAAAGTTTAGTAAGTTTGAAACATATTATTATTATTATTATTATTATTATTATTATTATTATTATTATTATTATTATAAACAAAGCTATGACCCTATTTGCAAAAGCAAGGGCTCCAACAGGGAAAATAGCCCAGTGAGGAAGGGAAATAAGGAAAAAAATAAACTATTGGAGAA
>NC_090756.1:30782156-30799656 GCF_036898095.1 Palaemon carinicauda
ATATATTTTTGATACATTAATGTCTGGATTCTCTTAACGACCTCGGGATCAAAGCCCCAGGCGAAATCACACAAAGACAAGAGCTTGGCTCCGGCCGGGAATCGAACCCTGGTCGGCAAGCTTGTATAGACAGTGGCCAAGTGGCTTTTTTTTTTTTATGTTGAACAGGCTGATATGTTTAGTTTAATGTTGTTAGTGATCTTAAGATATTTTACATCTTTCATTCATTACTTCTCTTCTATAGTTTATTTATTTCCTTATTTCCTTTCCTTTCTTGGTTATTTTCCCCTATTGGAGCCCTTGAGGTAATAGCACCCTGCTTTTCCAAATAGGGTTGCAGCTTAACTAAATAATAATAATAATAATAATAATAATAATAATAATAATAATAATAATAATAATGATAATAATAATAATAATAATAATAATAATAATAACCCATATATGGAATTTATTTTGTCGTGGAAAGAAATACAGCGCTTTTTTAATGTTTCTTCATTTCTTTTTTCCTTGTTATGATTGTTTTTTCCTAGATTTTTCTATAATGCAGTAATTACAAATTGTAAAATTTGATAATAATAATAATAATAATAATAATAATAATAATAATAATAATGACAATGACAATGATAATGATAATGATAATGATAATGATAATTGTAATAATAATAATGATAACAATGACAATAATAATAATAATAATAATAATAATAATAATAATAATAATAATAATAATAATAATTGTAATAACAATGGCAATGACAATGACAATGATAATGATAATGATAATTGTAGTGACAATGACGATGACAATAATAATAATAATAATAATAATAATAATAATGATGACGATAATAATAATAATAATAATAATAATAATAATAATAATAATGATGACGATAATAATAATAATAATAATAATAATAATAATAATAATAATAATAATGATAATTGTAATGACAATGACAATAATAATAATAATAATAATAATAATAATAATAATAATAATAATAATAATAATAATAATAATAATAATAAGAGTATAAGGCTTGGTATGTAAGCTCTGAATATTTTTTCTCTTAGTGTAAATGACTGAATTTATTGCGATTGAAGTCGTAGATAATTCACCTTTATAGCTTTTATAATAAAGAAACAAAGGAAAGAAATTACTATTTTCAATTGAACTCTAAACATAGTTATGGGAGGTTTTCGTATCAATGGTTTTGTATTATTTCAATTATTTTTTTTTTTCAAACGAAACAAAACATAAGCCATAGAGGCTACTTTTTATAGCTGAATTCTAGAAGATGAAATGACTTTTCTGTAACATATGATATTGTCCTCCATTAATATCTTTTATTGTGTTTTTCGAAAAGTAATCAGCAATTTGCCGGAAGAATATTCTGTTTAATCAGAATGAATTTCACATTAAGTGAAGTAGGAACGTTTTAAATTTCTAATGAAAATATGAAATATGAACTAGAATTTGTACAAACAGAGCAGTAATGCTTAAGGGAATATAGGATAGAATTCGATATTGAATTTTACGACATATCTGTCCATATTTAGCGTTACTACGTCAGTATATTTTATTCTTATATTTATGACATTCTAAAATTCTAGATAACTAAACTGCAATTTTACAAATAGGTACAAATATCGATTAAGAATACATATCCTTATGTTTCTCACTCTATTTTTCAGAAATCTAATAGCTATATCTTTTATGATTTAGTTAATTTTCTTGCAAATTCAAGTCTTGTATATTATAATCATTTTTAAATTTTCTATACAACATTACGTTAGAATAAAGTAAAACATACTGTATATGTGTAGGCATACATTTAATTACAGTTTGTAGGCCATTGTAGAGAGGAGATATTAGGTGCATATAAAATACAATTTTATTTTTTCTATCAAAGTGGAAATGCATGATGCACTTATGTATACTCTTTAGTAACAAAAACTAAAATAATTATAAATATATAAACAAAAAGGAAGAAAACAACTCACTAAATAGTATCACACATTTGAATAATGAAATGGGGCCTGGAAACAGAAATATGGTAGCATAAAAACCAACCAAAATTGTAAGATAAATCACATGCAAATGAACTTTAATAAATTATACATAAATAAGAAAAAATACCTCAGTAAATAATTTTGCACATATAAGAATTGTAAACCAGAAAAAATAATATAACATACAAGCAAACCAAAATTGCATCATGAATTAAAAGCAAATAAACTCTAATGTAATTATAAATATGAAAAAAATAATACTAAAAAAGGTTTCCTTTAAGAATTAAATACATAGTGCAAACATAAGACAAAGCAAGTATGTCAACATAGAAAGCACAAACAATAAACACACATTTGATGTTCATGAAAATACAAATACGAACAAACACAGTTTACAAATACTGTAAAATGTTAGTCTTTATTTAGGAAATAAAACAAATAAGAAGATAAGGAACACTATAACAAAATAGCATTTTGAAGCAGTTTACTCCTGTAATGCTACTCAGGTGTGCAAAAATGGTGAAATATTCATGCATTTATAAGTTAAATCAAAATTACATATAAAATCTTGAGTAAATTTTGTCACCACTGGTTCTCTCTCAACATTATCATTATTATTTGGGTTGAAGTTTGAAACAAAATCCTGAAATACTTTAAGGGATTCGTCATCTTCAGGTTCATCAATTATCAAATCTACTTGTGAATTATCAACTGGATCTTCTAAAAGATTTTCAAAAAATTCTTGGACCTGTTCCTCATCTGTTGCAGTGCAATCTAAATTAACAATATCTTTATTTTCAAAATCATTTTTATTAAGTTTAGTTTCTAGGTCACAGATCTTCAAATATTGCAGTATTGGGATGTTAACATCTGTGCAATTTCCTTTATCATTATTTTTTCATGAGATTGTTACATAGAGCATTTTTTATTAAGGTTTTACTTTTATATGAGCTTTGAGTGTCATTATTTCCACCTGAACTTTGTAGTACACTATATAAATGTTCATGACAATCTTGATTTATCCTGTTAGTTAAAAGGAATTTGAAACCCCTATCTTTCATATGGTTCCATAACACTTTAAGGCTAGAGATGTTTAAAAGCCAATCATCTATACATGGAATATTACTTTTAGTTCTAATAAAAATTAAGCTTGAAAGCATATCAGCCTTTTCAGATAAAAAAAAAAAAATATGTTATTAATACTATCATTAATTGCAAATTTCCTCTCTTTAAAATGAAATACACAGCTGCTGTTAAATACATCAAACAATTCATCAATATCATATACAAATAATTTTCGGCTTCTTACGGTAATGCCCCTAATGCTGCATGTGTAAATGAACCAGCTGCTACACTACGGCTAAACACTTGTGCATATAGATTCACTCTCTTTTTATCAAACCGGTGTTGAAGACATGTGATGCTGTAAGTTTTGGTGCTATCCGTAGCCACATCTGAGAATCTGTTTAAAAAAATTCCTATATATATTTCCATAACAATTTTCGGCCACCAACTTGCATGTCATATTTCACAAAAAATTTTCTGATACTTTTCAAAAGGTGTGGTGTATCATAAAAGAAATACACATTTTCACCTCAATGTGAGAAAAAAGTTTTTTTTTATGAAAATGTTAAGCTTTTTAAACAACCTTCTATTATTTGGATCTTGGTCACATACCAAAAATGTTGGGCATAAACATACATCCTTTAGTTTACCAATACAGTCAGTTACCATATGCATTCAGGTATCTCCTTTAATAGATTTTGTAAATAGAAAATATCCCAGTACTTATTTCCATTTGGAAGCCAAGCCTTTTGCCATGAAGACCATGGCATTCTGAGCTGGGTCTTGCCCTTTGCCATACTGGTCAAGATCGTCAAATCCCTCCACCACATCTTTACTAATGTTGAACTGTACATCAGATTCAAGGGATATAAATGATATGCTAGAAATGATTGCTGAAAAAAAATGTGGTATCTTAATTCTGCTCGATCTCAGTGCTACTTTTGATACAATGGTACATGAACTGCTACTAAATGATCTACGGTCCATCGGCGTTGAAGATCAAGCCTTCGAATAGCTAAAAGACTAATTAGTTAGTAGAAATTACTGTCTACAAATTGGAAACTCTTATTCATAATATGAACCCTTAAACAGAGGGGTACCCAAGGGGAGTGTACTTGGCCCAATCTTATTCTCCATCTATACTACTGGTCTATCAAAAATACTACAAAGGCATGGCCGGAAGTTTAAACTATTTACAGATGACACACAATTTTACTTCTCCATAAATGATATAGGTGACACTCTAAACCGAATCCGTGATAGTGTTAGAGAATGGATGACATTTAAACAACTAAAATTAAATGAGAACATAACTGAATTTATGGTGGTGGGAGAAAGAAACAGGGTGAGAAACTTAGGTGATATTCAAATGAACATAACTAATGACTCTGTGCCGTTATATAGTAAAGTTCGAGATCTAGGTGTATTTCTTGACTGCAACCTATCTCTAAATGCCCAAATAAATAATGTAATAAAAACTCCTGGTTATCATCTAAGAAATTTTTCTTTTATAAAAAAAGTAACTAGACGAAAATTCTGTAAGGAAACTTGTGATAAACTGTGTTATTACCAGGATTGACTATTGCAACTCTTGTCTATTACAATTTACCAAAAGTGCAACTTAAGAAATTACAAAACATGATAAACAGAGGAGCACGACTGATAAAGAGGCGTCCCACCTAGAGAGAGGATCACCCCTATACTAATTGATTTACACTGGCTGCCGATTAAAGCGAGGATTGAATTTAAAATATGTACAATAACCCGCCAAGTTATGAGAACCGGGCGTCCGAAATACTTAAGAGAATTGCTACATATTACGCAGCCAACAAATCGTTTCGACACGACAATAGTTACAGATGGCTTCAAACTGTTGGAACCTAGATATATGTCTACTTTAGGCCCCAGAGCCTTTAAATATGCGGCCCCGAGACTATATAATAAGCTTCTACGAAACATTCTAATGCTTGAAGACATTAAGGCTTTCAAGAAGAAACTGAAGACTTTCTTATTTCATGAGTCTTTTGACAGTGATGATTTAACAGTAAATGAAGAATATGAGACATGAAACGTTAAATACTCTGAACGAATAAGGTAAAACGACAGTGGAGGTCCTGCAGAGAGTGAGGTTCCCCTCTATGGGACCGGAAAAGCAACCATCAAAGTAAGTAAAGGTAACATCTTACCATTTAATTTCATGATTATGAATGTTGGTTCTCCTTCTTTATGTAACCCTAATTGTATGGTCTCATACTGTATTTCAGGTTTTTGTAAATTATCATTTCAATTGAGAACGCTGCAATAAACAACATCATTAGCAGTAGTTGTAGAAGTAGGAGCAGTAAGAGGAGGGGTAATAGTAGTAGCAGTATTAGTAGCCTCTGTGGGTCTAGCAGTTATATTAGTTGTAATAGGACTAACACTTGTAGAAATACAACTAATATTATCCATAATGCTTGTTACTGTGGCATTACTGTACACTTCACTGCCAGCACCTTTTTGATAACCATCAGTAAAGTCAGGATCGCAAATAATATGAAAGAAAACAAATGCCATATTATACTTTTTCATGTGGCTGCTAGAATCATAAGTACTTTATGCATAAATATATATATATATATATATATATATATATATATATATATATATATATATATATAAAACTACCAAACAAAAATTTTTTTACCAATACCTGATTGAACATTTTTACTTAATTCAATATTTTCACAATCTTCGTTAGAATTTCCCCTGGTCAGTTGATAGATGAACCCTATAGCCATAATGCAACTATTAGTCTAACACTTTTCACTGAAGATAAAATGAAAATATATGTAGCATAATATAGCAAAATCTTAAAGGTCAATCTGTATCCGCTAAAGGAATTCTAGTTAGTAAAAGCAAAACTGTAATATCTACCAAAAGCATAGACCATTTACCATGTTTCAGTGATGAAGTTCTTATCTCAGGTGATCTACTCTCCCGAGCAGGAATGGTGCCTACAAGATTTACTATACTGAGAATTATTGTGATGCACATGCCATTTCAGAAAATCTAAACATATACAAACTGCACATCAAATACTGTACATCAAATACACACCATATTCAAGGTTGTACAAATTCTTGTGTGGATAAGTCAACAACCAGTTTGATGTATAATTTGATTGGGGGTGTAAATCTATTGATGTATCTGAAAATATGTATTTCAACAATAATGGCATTATACAAAATATATGTATATAAACATATGCACAAAAATATGGCACAGAAAAATAATTTTACTAAATAATGTACTACAGTTATATAAATCCTCAAAGACATACATTCATTCATAAATAAATATATCCAAAATTGCACACGGACAAAAATATAAATAGGATGAAACAAAGAATGCCATGAAGGCAAATGAAAGGTGAATACTGGCAAGTGTTCTCTGCGTACTTCATTCTGCTAATAAATGAACCTGCCAAGACCTGATCATTATCATCAACTTATGAAAAGCTGGGAGATAGCCAATAAGATAATGAGAGCCGTACAAGACGGGCCAGGACGATGAGAATTAGAAATTCAAAGGATGTCCTGACAACCAGGCAGGATTCAATCGACCAACTCCCGAGGACAATGTTCCTCAGATGCGGGATAGGGAAAAAGCAGATAACTAGGCTAAGGCTGCAGCTGAGGCGGGAGAGGGAATGGCCCATAGCTAATACACAGCTAGTGCTAGAAGAACTCAAGTTGACGAGACAGGAAGCAGTGACAGAGGGCGACACCTCTAACTAGAAAGGCTAACCAGGCAAGGGAGTTAAGATTCCATAGCAAGACGGATATAGCACAGGAAGTGAGGCTGTAGACAGAGCAGGCACTTCCAAGGTGGTAGAGGAGGATCCCAAGGGGTATCAACTCTACGCCTAGATAGGGTTAGGCCAAAGGAAGAACTGTGCAGGCAAGCCTAGCCTACCTAGCAGGTGAAGGAAAGCTCAAAAGCTAGGGTAAGATGACTTGGCAAGAGGAACATAGTTCCTAGTAAAGTCAGGCTATGACCTAACTAAGAATGGGAAAGGGCAGAGAAAACACCTAAGGGGGTCTCTAAAGCAGCAGAGAGATTTTGACCAGGGAGGAGAAAATCTCACCTAATTAGGGCCAGGAAAGATAGCCTACGAGTCGGCACACTAACAGACACAAGGATAAGGGAAGAAGCAGGTGGTGATGGGAGACTCAGAAAATGGTGAGGTAGTATGACAGGAGGGCCCAACAGCGACATTAAAACAGCAATAGTGTTCCAAGGGGTCTGCCATGAGAGGGCAAAGAGGATAAGTCCTCACAACCAGGCATAGCCTACCGAAGACTAAGAGAGAAACCTAAATAGGGTTAAGGTGACACAAGGGCGTCTACTAGTCAGCATTAGAACAGCGGGTTACGAGTTCCAATGGGTAAACATAAATAGATACAAGGATCAGGATCCCAAGACCTATGCCGCCTCGCCAAACATATAGGCTATGTGGAAAGTGAAAACAGTCACCCTAGGGTAACTGAAAACACTATCCAACTCTCAGAGGCACCTTCAATAACGCAGCTCCTTGCCATGACAAATTGACAGCATGAGAAGATAGACAGCATTACTCAACCAGTAAGGTTAGGTGATGGAAGGAGATGGTGCACGAGTGAAAATTTACCAGGTAGGGCTGCCGGCTAGGGTACGCTAGCTTAAGTCAATGCTGATAAAATCAAACAAGAAACAAGGAAGGATGGGGGATACCATAAAGATACCACACCTTAAAATAATAATGTAAAACATATTCCTAGAGTAATATGACTAAATATCTAAGCGTTTCTGAGCTATTTGGTAATATGATGCAATGGTGCCGATCCCATGTCGGCCATGGAACAATAAAAGCATGCAAATCAGATAAGGCGCTGGGTGAAGACGTGGAATTCTCCAACACACGAAAAAGGGTACTTAATTTAGTTGATGAGAAAGAAGCTGAAGCATCCATGATCGAAAATCACTCAAAAAGTCAAGAAAAAAGTCAGAGACTCGTAAAGCGATCGTCAGAGATGGCGACTGCGAAGGGGAATGGTTCAATAGGATACGTGTTAGTTGTAGCACATTAAGATGAGGAGTTGTAACGGTTCTCTTGCCCGCGAATCCTACCGCTACCTTATCCCTCGAGGCAAGGTTAACTCTATTCAGGGAAGGATAACCATGTCTTGTTATGACCACATCCCTGATTTATACACGAATTCTTTCGGGATATTCGCTCTGGAAGATAGAACTCCGTTAATACCTCTAAGGTGAAATATTTCTGGTATATCGCTCACAGAAATATCCTAAGTAGAAGCTGCCAATGAGGAAAGACTGACCATATATACATATGATCAGCGTCCAAACCACCTCCCTACCCAAGCAAGAACCAGGGAGGGGCAGGCTTTTACTGTTAAAGGCTTAGCAGGTGGACCTATAGGCTCCTCCTCTACCCCCCACCAAATATCCTTAGTTCACAAGGATGCTGAGGTCGCAGACACCAAGGGAACTAATGAGTATGAGCAGGAATCGAACCCCAGCCTGGTGATCACAAAGCAGGGACGTTTGCAATAGGCCACCAAAACAGCAGAGATTTTTATGGCAGCCTATATTGGAATTTAAGTATTAAAACTACTATTTTCTCTTGTTCCTTTTTCCCAGCAGCTCTCCTTCCCCTTCGTCTTCAATGTTTCCTGGAATTGCTTGGGGACTCCCATTCCAGAAGTTTGCCATTGATATTCCAATGGGAATAGTCCTGTCGTTCTTCTATATATATATATATATATATATATATATATATATATATATATATATATATATATATATATATATATATATATATATATATATTCAGGTTTAATTTTATTTCGAAATTCTACTACAGAAATTTGTGCATTAAGCTTAAATTCCGAATTCCAAAATAATTTTTTTTTTCAATATCCTAATATTTTTTTACACTTCGAAAACAATATTCTTGATTTCTCAGCAAAACATTTTGAATGCAAAGAAAAGAACTATTTCAACATAAATAACATTAAATTTTTTGCCTTTAGTAATTGCCTATGGAATCAGTGTCAACATGTTCGTCTCTTCTCCTGAGTAAAAGTGTTATGTGATCCATTGAACAACCAATCAACCTACTTCAAACAGAATGAAAAACTGTTTTGTTTGTTCCAATCAGACGAGTTTCTTCAACTGGAACAGGTGGGGAAATCAGTTAACCTCATTCTCCCCAATATCAAAGGATCACAGTCAAGAAATCACTCCCCTCCATAGATTCTTATTTTGATATGGAACTTTTGCTGTCGTTCTATTATGTACACTTGAACACAACGACTACAACAACCACAAAAACAACAACAACAACAAAAGCTGCTTTTAGTCCAATGTAGGACAAAGGCCTCAGAAATGTCCTTATTCATATCTTGGGTCTGACTGTTGGCCTATTGGAAACGTCCTTGTCTGGTGATCCGCCGGAGGGAGGTTTGAGTTCCGCTATGGCTCGATAGTTTCTTGTAGTGTCTTCAACCTCACCATCCTTGTGAGCTAAGGATGAGGCGTTTTATGGGAGCCTATAGGCCCACCTCCTGAGTCATCAGATGCCATTGTTTGGCCTTCTCTGGTCTTAACTTTGGTGGAGAAGGGTTTAGCCACTGATCATAAATATGTATAGTCCGTCTCTAGGGCATTGTCTTGCTAGCTAGGACATTGTCCTTATCCCTTGCCTCTGCCATTTATGAGCGACCTTTAAACATCTAAACGATGGCCAGTGCGAATTAGTGAAGGTGGGAAATTTTCGTCTGACTGCTCAAAGAAAATCAACCTATTATACGAGGCTATGACCAGTACAGCTTTTTCATCATGTCGATCAACAAACCCTTCCACCACGTTAAGGTATCCCCACTCGTGTGAATATACCATGCCTAAACATTTGCCTTAACAGGGGGTGGCTCGAGGGGGAAATGCAACACCCCGGTCACTGCCACATTCATGCTTCTGTTTCTTGAAGAATTATAGATACATCTCTTGGAAAAGAAATGTTATGTACAATTGGACACAGGGAATCATGACACACCACGCCAGTGCATCATGTAACACCCTTACTGCGCTGCAAGTCACCAAATGTGGTTAGCAGGGCTGCATGCAAAAACTCTCCCCTGAGTAATGGTGTGACTGGTTGCACTTCCTCATATCTACATTACGAGAGTATGCGATCCGTCGAGAAGGACGGCTAAATATTTAGATAGAGATGCACACACGCAGGCAGATTCTCCCCTTCCAAACACGCCCCCCCCCCCCCCCCCCCCCCGCCCTTGCAACTACAACATGAGAGTTTAGGCAATTTATGGGAGATTGTCGTCTTCAGAGTGATTGGCGTTCAGCATGAAAGCTATATATATATATATATATATATATATATATATATATATATATATATATATATATATATATATATATATATATATATATATATATATATATATATACACACACACACACACAAACCCAAAACTTACTCATTATCATAGAGGGGAGATGATATATGTATGAATTTCATTTGAGTTCCAACATCATATTCCTGTCAATCAAAAATTTCCAAAAATATCCTCGTCACTTTCGTTTGACAGATATCTATCATTGCAATGATTGATGGCATAAATATTTGTACGAAAATCTCCCGTTTCATTGAGCAATTATGTGGGGGTAAAATATTAATATTTTGATACATCATTTTTTACATGTCAATAAAAGAGAATATGCCAAGTTAAAACCTCAAACACAAATAGTTTTTTTATCAATTGGATGTTTTTTTTTTCGTGACTGCTGTAGTTCATTTTAGATGAGTAATTACAAAATTCATACATCATATTATCTACCAGTTTGGAAGATGATTTCTGAGTGTAAATATCAATGTGCCTATTTATATTTTGAGATATTTTGATAGTTATGTCATCGTATGTAGGGTTTAGGAGGACACTCCAAAATAAAACTATTGCTCTGTAGACTAGGGTAGTGCCATAGCCTTTGTACTGTGGTCTTCCAATGTCTTGGGTTTAAGTTATCTAGCTTGAGGGTACACTCGGGTAAAATATCATATCTGATTCCTTATTTCCTTTCCTCACTGGACTTTTTTGCCTGTTGAAAACCTTAGGCTTATAACGTCTTGCTTTTCCAACCATGGTTGTAGCTTAGATAATAATAATAATAATAATAATAATAATAAAAATAATAATAATAATAATAATAATAATAATAATAATAAAACAAGAATTGAGGAAATTCTTAAATCTCACTTTTCAATAGATTGATATCATTGTTTTCAAAGCTTTTCAGTAGAAGAATGGGATCAATAGATCATTCTTTAACATTTATTTAAATTGAAAACTTCCTTTGCGTCAGTGATTTATTATGTCAACAAGATTTGTGCCAATGACCTAATGCGTTACTACGCTTTGGGTCAATGACATAATATGTTATTCGATTTTGCGCAAGTGACCTAATATGTTACTAGTCTTTGTACCAATGAACTAATATGTTATTAGACTTTGCACAAGTATCCTAATAGGTCACTAAGCTTTGTGCCAGTGACCTAATATGTTACTAGACTTTCCACAAGTGACCTAATATGTCACTAAGCTTTGTCCCAATGACCTACCATGTTACTAGACTTTGCACAAGTGACCTAATATGTCACTAGTCTTTGTGCCAATAACCTAATATGTTACTAGGCTTTGTACCAATGAACTAATATGTTATTAAACTTTGCACAAGTGACCTAATAGGTCACTAGGCTTTTTGCCAATAACCTAATATATTATAAGGCTTTATACCAATGAATTAATATGTTACTAGACTTTACACAAGTGACCTAATATTTTACTAGGCTTTGTGCCAATGACCTAATATGCCACTAGGCGTTGTGTCATTGACCTAATATGTCACTAGGTTTTGTGCCAACGACATAATATGTCACTAGGCTTTCTGCCATGAACTGATATGTTACTAACTTTGCACAAGGGACCTTATAGGTCACTAGGCTTTGTGCCATGAACTAATATGTTACTGGACTTTGCACAAGTGACCTAATAGGTCACTAGACTTTGTGCCATGAACTAATATGTTACTAGACTTTGCACAAGTGACCTAATAGGTCACTAGGCTTTGTGCCATGAACTAATATGTTACTAGACTTTGCACAAGTGATCTATTAGGTCACTAGGCTTTGTGCCATGAACTAATAATTTATTTTACTAGACATTGCGCAAGTGACCTAATATGTCATTATTCTTTTTGCCAATAACCTAACATATCACTAGGCTTTGTCCCAATGGCCTAACATATCACTAGGCTCTGTGAGTATGACCTAATATGTCACTAGGCTTTGTGCCAATGACCTAATATGTTACTAAGATTTGTGCCAATAACCTAGAATTTTATTAAGATTTGTTCCAATTCCCTAACTTGACACTAGGCTTTGTGCCAATGACCTATTATGTCAAGAGGCTTTGTGCCGATGACCTAATATGTTACTAGGCTTTGTGTCAGTGATCTATTATGTCAGTAGGCTTTGTGCCAATGACCTATTATGTCATTAGATTTCCTTCAAATGACCTATTATGTAACTAAGGTTTGTGCCTATAACCAAAAATGTCCCTAGACTTTGTGCCAGCGACCTTTTATGGCAGTAGGCTTTGTGCCTATGACCTAATATGTCACTAGGCTTTGTGCCAGTGACCTTTATGGCAGTAGGCTTTGTGCCAATGACCTATTATATCAGTAGGCTTTGTGACCTAACATGTCACTAGGCTTTGTGCCTATAACCTAATATGTCACTAGGCTTTGTGCCCATCACCTAACATGTCAATAGGCTTTGTGCAAACGACCTATCATACTAGGCTTTTTGTCACGACGTATTATGTCACTAGGCTTTGTGCCGATGATCTGATATGTTACTAGGCTTGGTTCCAATGACCTAATATATCACCAAGCTTTGTGCCAATGCTAATATGTTACTAGGCTTTATGTAAGTGACTTAATATGTAACTAGGCATTGTGACTATGACCTAATATGTCACTAAGATTTGCCCTGATGACCTAACATATCACTAGCCTTTGTGCCTATGACCTAATATGTCTCTAGACTTTAAGAGAATGACATATCATGTCACTAGGCTTTGTGAGTATGACTTAATAAGTAACTAGGTTTTGTGCCAATAACCTAAAATGTCAGTAGGTTTTGTGCTAATGATCTAATTTGTTACTAAGCTTTGTGCCAATGACATATTATGTCATTAGGCTTTGTGTCAGTGACCTAATTTGTCACTAGGCTTTGGACCAATGACCTAATCTGTCACTAGGTTTTGGGCCATTTACCTACCACTAGGCTTTGTGCCAATGACGTAATATATCACCAAGCTTTGGGACAAAGCTAATATGTTACTAGGATTTGTGCCAATGGCCTGCTATATCACTAGGCTTTGTGGCAATGACCTAGTATGTCACTAGGTTTTGTGTCAGTTACCTAATATGTCACTAGGCCTTGGACCAATGACCTAATACATTGCTAGGCTTTGTGCCAATAACGTAACATGCTACTAGCCATTGTGCAAATTACCTAATATATAACCAGGTTTTGGGCCAATGACATATTACGTCCGTAGGCTTTGCGCCAAAGACCTATTATGTCACTAGGCTCTGTGCCAATGACCTATTATGTACAGGTAAAGACAAAATGAATCGTAACCAGAAAAAGGGATCCAATGTAGTACTCTGTGGCCAATCAAAGTACCAATATCCCTGGCGGTATTATTTCAATCTATTCTTGATTAGTAGCTAGACTTATTATATAAGTCATCCAGAGAAGATCTCTTGAAATCAGAGAATACGAGTGAAATGCTTGTAAGAAAGCTCTCTCCTTTGCATGGAATATAGCCTTGATATATTTCCAAGCGACAACTGCAGAGGGAAAGGAAATAACATGCAGAACATGAATGAAGTTATAATCCATTTCATCACTAACCATATATATATATATATATATATATATATATATATATATATATATATATATATATATATATATGTGTGTGTGTGTGTGTGTGTGTGTGTGTGTGTGCGTGTAATGCAGTTGCACTTACCCTTGTCTATTACGCAATATAGAAAATTCAGAGAATTTCAGCAAACGCTATTTATGATGCTATTACTGAATACGCCACTTTCATGCATTCAGACACAAATAATTTATGATTGCAAATGAAATATGGGTCGAGAATAAAGACACAAACAATTTTTTTTTTTTGCTTGAAAACGGCTGTATGAATTATTACAATGAGAAAATAAACTTACACCGTTTTTCCATTGAAGGCGATAAGAGTATATATTGACCCTAGTCTGCATATTTGACACTAATGCTCGTGACTATCATAGATTTACTTTCGAATGTTGAATCATACATAGTTTTGTCTTTTACTTTTGAGTAAGAATACCGTCATGGGAAAAACGGTAAAAAACAAAATAATTTAATTAAAGAATAGAAACTGGATATAAAGGTAATTGACAAAATAAATATTTTCCACCAATATGCCGAGTTTAACAGTCAAACTTTTATTCTTTAAAATCCCAAGTTTAATAGTCAAACTTTAGTGAAAGCCCCAAGTTTAGGAGTCAAACTTTTTTTTTTTTTTGAAAACCCAAAGTTTAACAGTAAAACTTATTTTTCTTAAAAAAGGTGGAGGGGGTTCGTGACTCGCCCTCCCCCCTGGATCCGCAAGTGGATAATAATGGAAGTCTTCTCACCCAAAGTGATAAGGTCGTTGGTGAGACATTGAACGCTTTTTCTTATCTATAAGAGTCACTTGTTTTATCCTTTGAGATTTCATGTATCTCTCTCTCTCTCTCTCTCTCTCTCTCTCTCTCTCTCTCTCTCTCTCTCTCTCTCAGAGAGTTGGATAAATGTAATTTTTAATTGTATTTAGCAGTTGCTGCCTTTTCCTTTTCGAGTTCATTCAGTGAGAGAGAGAGAGAGAGAGAGAGAGAGAGAGAGAGAGAGAGAGAGAGAGAGAGAGATAGATTCATGTTACTTCTCAGTGTACATAATGTATACGTCATCGAAATGGAACGAATGAGATAATAACTTCATTAGTTCTTCTCTGGAGACACCCACTGTAAGGGTACATAGCTGCATGTTAACACACGCACATACAGAGAGAGAGAGAGAGAGAGAGAGAGAGAGAGAGAGAGAGAGAGAGAGAGAGAGATGGGGGTAAAACAGGGTGACAGATTCACTCCAATTGCTAATGAATTCAATTGCAAAGATTTCAGAAAATTATTCTCATCATAACAATTGATAATAATTCAAAAGCTTTTTTTTTTTTTCTAGATAGCATGGCTTCTACCAATCACTATCCTGATTTAAATCTGTATAAACATCAGTTCTCTGTATTATTTCTCAGTATTTCATTGATTTCACAATACGAATGACATAAGGTGACACTAAATATCAGTTTATTTCTGTCCCTATCAACCATTTACTCATTTACTTCTTCTCGCGAATAGAAAAAGGCGGGAAAACAGAAACATAAATCCGGGCAAACGTCCTTTTCAATTTCTCCGGTAACGCCCAGTTGTGTTGGTGCGCTGGTGTTGACTTTTCTCCCGGTTAGAATAACCGACTGTTATTCTCACCAATGGTTTCTTCTATATTATGCTAACGTGATTCAATTTACTGTTGGTATCGGAGCTTACTTTGATTTTCTTAAGCAAGAGCAGTTTAACCCGGACATAGCCCTGGAACTTTATAATTTCATCTTTCAGTTGGTCTATCCATCGGCGTAACAACATATTTTCCTTCATATACAATTTTTCTTCTATTTCTATCTATCAACTTGAATCGATATGTTTTATATAAATAGGTATTAAAACTTATGGTATCTTTTTATAAAACAATCAACTCCAAAGCATCATTATACCATCTTACTAGGAACATGGTCTCTCGCATGACTAAACTAAGAAACAGTCTCTCGCATCATCACAAGACTTGTCAGTACTTCCCGGGATACCGCTTAGATAGTGTCATTATCTTTTGTGTTTGTGGTTTGTTTTGTGGCCCGATGTTTACAAGGGCTGGAATTCCGACAGCAAATAGCGAACGATTCAATCCAAGGTTCCCGATTAGCGATTTGCATAATGCAATAAAGAATTGGAGTCCCAAAGAAGACGACTTTTCAGCCAGATAAACATTGTTCCGGTTGTGATGAGGATAAACCGATTGAACGCAAGAGAGAAAGAGAGGGAGGTATTGTTCACATGTTTGTTGGTGTTTATATATATATATATATATATATATATATATATATATATATATATATATATATATATATATATATATATATTATATGTTTGTATATATATATATATATATATATATATATATATATATATATATACTGTATATATATATATATATATATATATATATATATATATATATATATAAATATGTATATATATATATATATATATATATATATATATATATATATATATACACAAACAACACCATCAACAACAACAAATGCAGACGTTTTTAGTCCAGTGCATGACAAAGGCCTCAGACATGTCCTTCTTCATGTATGGGTTATGGCCAGTTTTCATCATCATACCTTATGGTGAAATGGTTTGATTATCGCCATGATCAGCAAAGCTGTACTAGTCAGGGCCACCAATACCAGGTTGGTGTGGTGTGAGCTATCAGACAAAAATTTCCCATCATCACCAATTAGCAGTGGCCATCATGGTGATGAAAACCAGTCACACCCCAGATATTAATTGACATTTCTGAAGCTTTTGTCCTGCAGAGGACTAGAAACGGCAACATTTGTTGTTGTTGGCAGATGTACGATAAGTTGGATTCCTTTGTATTTACTTTGAATAAGAATTATTCCATTTTCATCTGGATAACCAATTGTTAGATTTGTAACATTTGGTCACATATAGAATAAATTTGATTAAAAAAACTTTGACGTATCAATATTATCCATCTTAATAACAAACTTGTCATGAAAACTGTTGCAAACTGGTTTAAAGGTTACTCATAAACGGCAGAGGCAAGGGACAGTGGCAATGCCCCAGAGACTGTCCCTATTTTTTTAGTGTCTCTGGTTAGAGTTCTCTTGCTTGAGGGTATACTCAGACACGCTATTCTATGTTTCATTATTTCCTTTCCTCACCCGGAAATTTTTCCTTCTTGGGGTAATTGGGTTTATAGTATCCTGCTTTTCCAACCAGTGTTGTAGCTAACCTAATAATAATAATAATAATAATGATAATAAAATATTGACTAGCCATGCAGACATAGTACACCCTGAGAGAGAGAGAGAGAGAGAGAGAGAGA
>NC_090756.1:30812156-30824656 GCF_036898095.1 Palaemon carinicauda
CTTGAGAGCTAACGTTTCAATTGCCCGATAAACGTTCCTTGACTTTCTGCCTCTTATTTCTGTCACAATTTTAATGAGGCCTTTTACGATTCCTGACACCTTTTGATTATCCCTGACAAGTCCAGTGCCATTGGACTCTGTGGACCAGTTCATCTCCTGAATAAGAAGCATTGGATGCAGAAAGCGAAGATCATAGTTCAAGACAAAGGTAAAGTTGCTGTTATTATTATTATTATTATTATTATTATTATTATTATTATTATCATTATTATTATTATTATTATTATTATTATTATTATTATTTAAATAGCCCAGTGAGCAAAGGAAACAAGGAAATAAATAAACTATAAGAGATGTAATGAACAATTGAAGTATAATATTTTAAGTTGAGTAACAAAATTGAAATAGTTCTTTCATATACAACCTATAAAAACCTCATGAAAAACAATTTGAAGAGAAATAAGAAAGAATAGTGTGCCTGAGTGTACCTTCAAGCAAGAAAACTCTAAGGTAACTATAATTGTTATTGTTTATATTATCTATAGTGTATAGATAGATATGCATTCACATGCACAGATATATATATATATATATATATATATATATATATATATATATATATATATATATATATATATATATATATATATATATATTACAGATGTAATCTTCTTTAACATGAAGATAACTCAATATATGGTAGTCTACGTAAGGAAAATGAAAGATGTGTATATGTAGAAATGCTCTAGTTTCGTCCGCCAATGGACCTCTTCTTGAAGTGTTTATTATGCAAAGAAATATTACATACATTTGTATATACAGGAAAGGCCTCAAATAGTAAAAAAAAAAAAAAATACAATTATGCTATTACTACCCAACAGGCAAAAGTCACTTAACATGGCGATAAAACTAGTAAAAGTTGAAATTACAAATTAACATGCAAACAAGTAATGGAACGTTTGACAAGCACCTACTATCGCTTCCAGAGGCCGTGTAATAGTATTTTTTTTTTAAATAACTCCTAAAATAACTGATGGATTTCCATGATATCAAAGCAGGGAGTGCTTCATACAATGGCCTAATTTTGGGAAATACTGTGCATTAACTTTTTTACTTAAGAAAATGAGGCTAAAGCCAGTCTTAGCCATCCACACATTCGCAAAAGTGATGACGTCCCTCAGTGACGTTGTTATAACGTTTCTTTCCCCTGTACCTCCCATCCCTAGAATTGTTAAACGCCTGTTTAACTCCATAGATAATTGTCATATGACCTACCCCAAGCAATACGAAATTCTTTGTCAGTAAAAGTTCAGCATACCTGGCAATGTGATTCGTGACTTTAGACTTTACCTAAACACAAGACCAACGTTTTATATCTTACCCACTCACTTACACTGAAGATCAAGAATCACTGACAGTGATGAGGGTATAGTTTATAAGATACCATGTACATGTGGACATTTTTATATTGGACAATCTGTAAAATCATTAGATAAACGATTTTTAAACCATAAGTATAATGTGAGAACAAACAACAAAAGTAATGTCATTTGTATACATAGTAATATATGTAGTTATCCAGTAGATTGATAACATTCACAAATTTTGTTCAAGAATACCTATTTTATAGAGAGGAATGTCATTGAATCAGCATGTATATTTTATAGTAGGAATGAGATTTTTTATTTATCTCCAGGCATAAATAAATTGGATCCTTTTATCTTACACAGTATAAAGTGTCAGTACAAACTTGAAAATGTTTTTCAATAGTTTTTTCCTTTTTTTTTGGCTTGTTTTATTTACTTACGTGCTTGTCAAACGTTCCATTACTTGTTTTCATGTTAATTTGTAATTTCAACTTTTACTAGTTTTATCGCCATGTTAAGTGACTTTTGCCTGTTGGGTAGTAATAACATAATTATATTTTTTTTTCTTTTTTTTACTATTTGAGGCCTTTCCTGTATATACAAACGTGTGTAATATTTCTTTGGTTAATAAACGCTCCAAGAAGAGGTCCATTGGCGGACGAAACTGTAGAGCATTTCTACATATACATATCTTTCAATTTTCCTTACGTAGACTACCATATATATATATATATATATATATATATATATATATATATATATATATATATATATATATATATATATATATATATATATATATATATATAGTATAATGTGTGTGTTTGTGTGTGCGTGTCAGGATTCCTGTCACGCTGAACGCAACCACTCAGAAAGCAACAATCTCCCATAAATTGCTCAAACTAGCAAATAGATTGGCCAGGGCACCAGCCACCCGTTGAGATACTATCGCCAGACAATACTGCACTGGATCCTTCTCTGTGTTTACGGTTCACTTTCCCTTTGCCTATAGATACACCGAATAGTCTGAATCTCAGTATTGATAATGTTTCTTTAAATTTGTATGACTCTAAAAATTTTAGGTGTGATTCTTAACAGCAAGTTTACTTTCGAGAAACACATTAGGTCTATGTCTTCTTCAATTGCACAAAAAACTGGCTTATTGAGAAAGTCTTACAAGATTTTCGGTGATCAATCTATTCTGAAGAAATGTTTTAATTCTTTCATTCTACCTTGTTTTGAGTATTGTTCTCCTATCTGGTATTCGGCTGCTGATTCTCATCTTAATTTGTAGGACAAAAACTTACGGTCTAATAAATTTCTTATTCCTGATCTAGATATTAATCTTTGGCAGCGTCGTTCAATTAGTTCATTGTGCATGTTGCATAAGATTTTTCATAACTCTGACCATCCTTTACATTCAGATCTTCCTGGACAATTCTATCCTGTTTGTAATACCATCTATGCAGTTAATTCTAATAGCCAGTCCTTCTCCATCATGAGGCTCAATATTACACAGTATTCCAGAAGTTTTATTCCAGCAGTTACCAAATTGTGGAATGACCATCCTAATCGGGTAGTTGAATCAGTAGAACTTCAAAAGTTCAAAGTTGGAGCAAATGTTTTTATGTTGAACAGGCAAACATATATTTTTTTTATAGTTTATATATGACATATCGGTTTTGAAGCTGTTACTGTTTTTAGAAAAATTTATTGCTAAATTTTTCTTATTGTTTATTTATTTGCTTATTACCTTTCCTTAGAGGGCTGTTTATCCCTGTTGGAGCCCTTGGGCTTATAGCATCTTTCTTTTCCAACTAGGGTTGTAACTTGGCTAGCAATAATAATAATAATATTAATTATAATCATAATAATAATAATACTGTTTTTAAAATATTTTTCTTAAATTGTTCATCACATTTCATATAGTTTATTTATTTCCTTATTTCCTTTCCTCGTCGGGCTATTTTTTCCCTGTTGGAGTCCTTGTGCTTATAGCATCCTGTTTTTGCAAAAAAGGGTTTCAGCTGGTTACAACAACAACAATAATAATAATAATAATAATAATAATAATAATAGGTGATTCAATTAAAGAAAATAACGTAGTTCTTAAGAAAAAATAAATACCCTAACCCTCATGGCTGTATTTTCAAAACGATTTGAACTTTTTATGGAAAGCCTTGAACTCTAGATCAAAGTCAAGAAAGTATTGTTAATTCCATCGACAGAGAAGAGTCTCTCTATCTACAAATGTTGTACAGCAATAACGCTTCCAGTCTATGAATAAAACAGACATAAATAGTTGTAGATAATGATGTGGTTGCTCTCTCATTTCTTTCATTCTATTTATTTCTTGTGCTCTCTTAATTATTTTGCTCACTTATTTCTTTGGGGGTCTTAATTATTTTACTCTCTTAATTCTTTTGCTTTTATTTCTTTTGCTCTCTTTTTTGTTACTCTTATTCTTTTGCTCTCCTAATTCTTTTGTTCTCTTATTTATTTTGCTCTTATATCTTTTGTTCGCTAATTTCTTTTCCTCTCTTAATCATTTTCGTCTGTTATTTCTTTTGCTCTCTTATTTTATTTATCTCTTATTTTTCTGTTCACTTATTTCTTTTGTTCTCTTGTTTATTTTTCTCTTATTCCATTTGTTCTCTTATTTCTTTTGCTCTCTTATTTCGTTTGTTCTCTTATTTATTTTGCTCTCTTATTTCTTTTGATCTTATTTCTTTTGTTCTCTTACTTCGTTTGCTCTCTTATTTCTTTTGTCCTCTTTATTTCTTTTGTTCTCTTATTTCTTTTGTTCTGTTATTTCTTTTTTTTCTTCTATTTGTTTTGCTCTCTTATTTCTTTTACTCTCTTATATCTTTTGCTCTCTTATATTTATTTCTCTTATTTCTTTTATTCTCTTATCATTTTAGCTCTCTTATTTGTTTTGCTCTCTTATTTCATTAGCTCTCTTATTTCTTTGGCTCTCTTAATTATTTTGCACTCTTATTTCTTTTGCTCTTATATTTTTTTGCTCTCTTATTCCTTTAGCTCCCTTTATTGTTCTCCTATTTCTTTTGCTCTTATTTCTTTTGTTCTCTTATTTCCCTTGCTCTCTTATTTCTTTTGCTCTCTTATTTCTTTCGTTATCTTATTTCCTTTGCTCTCTTATTTTTTTTGTTCTCTTATTTTATTTGTTTTCCTATTTCTTTTGTTCTCTTATTTCTTTATATATCTTATTTCATTTGTTCTCTTTTTTTTTTATTTTGTTCTCTTATTTTTATTTTCTTATTTATTTTTTATTCTTCTTTCTTTTGTTCTCTTATTTCTTTTGTACTCCTATTACTCTTGCTCTCTATATGTCTTTTGCTCTCTTATTTCTTTTTTTGTTCTCTTCATTTCTTATCTCTATTTTTGACTCATTTCTTTTGCTCTCTTATTCCTTTTTCTTATTACTCTTGCTCTCTTATCTCTTTTACTCTTATTTTTTTCTATTATTTCTCCTGGTCTCTTCATTTCTTCTGTTTTTTTTTTATTTCTTTTGCTCTCTTATTTCTTTTGCTCTCTTATTTCTTTTGCTCTCTTATTTCTCTTGCTCTTTTATTTCTTTTCTTCTAGTATTTCTCTTGCTCTCTTACATCTCCTGCTCTCTTTATTTCTTTTCTCCCCTTATTTCTCTTGCTCTATTATTTCTCTTGCTCTCTTATATCTCCTGCTCTCTTTATTTCTTTTCTCCTCTTATTTCTCTTGCTCTCTTATTTCCTTCCTTCTATCATTTCTCTTGTTCTCTCATATCTCTCGCTCTCTTTATTTCTTTTTTCCTCTTATTTGTTTTTTTCTGTTATTTCTTTTTCGAAAAGTCATAACTTGAGGTTGTTATGTAACAGAAATTTTTTTTTTTACTTGTTTGCTGAAAGGATTTTTCTGTTCATGCTAAATTAGCAAAGTAGAATAGAATTAGGGTAAATATCATTATTTTATCATAATTATATCAGGATCAAATACTGTTCTTAAAAAGATGCTTGTTAAATATATGCTTTCAATTGGTATAAGATATAATTTTTGGAAGCTAGTTCTGCAAGAAAAAAACCAGGGAATTAGATTCATGTTTTTCTGTACTATGTACAGTTAAATACAGGAATTATCGTCACACCCTTACTGCGCGGTGAGTAACCAAAATGCTACAGCAGAGAGAGCTGGCAGAGGTGGTGGCCGGGGCTATACATAGGATATAGCTGAACTAGCTCTACTACGGGCAATTATAATTGTTATGTCCAACAGTAATTACAAAATGAAATTGCTTATCTATCATGATTGTCTCTTTACAAATGGCCTTGCTGTGGCAAATTTGGAGCAGGAAAGAGAGAATATGATGAAATAAGAAAATGGCAAGCGTAGTTAGTAAAGATTCGAGTGATGATAAATGTATCACGACTGAGATGGTTTAGGCATGTGTTGAGGATGGATGATGGGAGGGAGTGAGGAGCTATTAAAAGGAATCTGTTAGAGGGAGAAGATCAAGAAGGAGACAGAGATAAAGTGAAGGATGATGTGGAGAGGAAGCGGTTCATGGAAGAGGATCCGTTTGATTGAAGGCAGTGGAGAGAGTGCATCAAGCAACCGACCCCTCAATGTAGGGATAACAGTTGGGAAGGAGAAGAAGAAGAAGAAGAAGAAAAAGAAGAAGATAAGAAGAAGGATGATCTGGAGAGAAGAGGTTTAGTGGAAGAAGATTTTTTTGATAGAAGGCATTAGACAGGGTGCATCAGGAAACCAACCACTAAATGTAGGGATAATGGTTGGAAAGAAGAAGAAAGAGATAGAAAAGAAGAGAGTATGTGCAACTCTGAGATAGTGGAAAACGACAGAAAACCCTTATTTTCTCACACATCTCGACTGCAGTCATAAACAGACAGAACTTAAAAAAAAAAATATATATACAATATTGCAGCACCATTTGCATGCAGAATTTCTTTCTTAAACTCGGGAATATAAACTTTTCTGCTTACAACCACCACACAAGTGTTCCCAGTCTCTCATTTCTCACATTTCTCTCATTTTTATATTTTTACATTATTTTACAGAATTGCAGTCTGGAAAAAAATCGTCTTTAAGTAATTCGAGAGTTTTTTTCCCTCCTGACTTTTGCCCAAAACATAAATTTCAATTGACAAAATAAACTGTTTCTCAGTTTTGCGGATAAATGAACATTTATTTTTTTAATATATTTATATTTCATCGTATTTTTAAGATTTCATCACATGTAAAGAAAATATATATATATATATATATATATATATATATATATATATATATATATATATATATATATATATATATATATCTATATCTATCTATCTATCTATCTATCTATATATATATATATATATATATATATATATATATATATATATATATATATATATATATATATATATATATATATATATAAGATTTAGACCCAGCTATTTGGTACTTTCATTTTTTCATACAAGTTTACAGGACCCGTCATATATGACGGCTTAATATTTCTTTAGATATGCTCACACACACGCACACGAAAGCTCCTCTCACCCTAATAGAGGGACAGGGAGACGTCACCGTTACTAGAAATATATATATATATATATATATATATATATATATATATATATATATATATATATATATCTATATATATATATCTATATCTATCTATATATATATATATATATATATATATATATATATATGTGTGTGTGTGTGTGTGTGTGTACGTATATATATACTGTATATATGTGTGTGTCTATATATATATATATATATATATATATACATATATATATATATATATATATATATATATATATATATATATTTATAAATGCATATATATATATATATATATATATATATATATATATATATATATGAGTGTGTTTGTGTGTGTATAAATATATACATATAAATATATATATATATATATATATATATATATATATATATATATATATATATATATATATGTATGTATATATATATATATATATATATATATATATTTATATATATGTGTCTGTGTGTGTGTGAGTATATATATATTTATATATATATATATATATATATATATATATATATATATATATATATATATATATATATATGTATGTGTATATATATATATATATATATATATATATATATATATATATATATATATATATATATATATATATATATATAGTCAGGCAATTGCCTTTTACTATATAGGGAAGATTAATACAATGATAATTCATGTGTTTAAACAAGAATAGCTTCTTCAAATATTTTATTTTTATGATATGGAGCTGATGAAACTTGATAACAATTATACTTTTCTAATAAATTTTTTATGTTTTATTACGAAAGATGACCTTCTTTTTCAAAATCATTCCAATTCCAGAATACTTCTTAATTGGGTTTTAATATTTGATTTTACATAATTACATTGAATAAAGGTGTAATCGAAGACAGTTCTTTAACTTTCGAACTTGAATGATTTCCATCTTTTTTAAGATTTTTTTTTTCAAACATTTTGGTATTTAATCATAGGATTTTCTATAATTACCACATTACATAATGTATGCAAAATAAACAAAAGACATATGCAGAGACCTTTGAATGAAAATCTAGTATTTCACGCAAGCTTACATTGAACTGCTCTTTTATATAAAAAACAACAACAACAGCAAAAACAAATGAAGCCATTTCTAGTGCACTGCAGGACAAAGGCCAAAGACATGTCCTTATCCATCTCAAAGGTTTGCCGGTTTTCATCACTGCTGGTGGGAAACTTTTGTCTGATCGCTCACAGCAAACCATCCTAGTATGGGTGGCCCTGAGTAGTACAGCTTCGCTGATTATGGCAATACACAAACGCCCAGGAAGGGGTTGCATATACAACAACAACAACAAACAATTCAGCCATTTCTAGTCCACTGCCAGACAAAGGTCCCAGACATGCTCTTATTCTAGTTCTCATAATATCCTCTATTCAGAAAATATTCCAAAACTCTGCTTGGTATCTTATTCAACTAGCAAAGAGTGACCTAAGAACTACAGAAGAATGACCTAATGCACCTTACTTACCAACCCTTAAAAGCACAATGACAGGGCCTCAGGTCGAACAGGTAGAGCCTATTCTTCAGAGAAAGCAAGAGGAAGTCAGAGAGTAAGAAAGTTACAAGCACCTTTAATCTTACCCTGAACAGTACCTGTTATTGAGAGGGCTAATGGGGCACAGAAAAGGTGCATTAGCGAGAAAAAAATATTGCACCATTTTTATCATTGAATTACTGAGATAATGCAAAGCTTCACCCAAGTCAATGCATTGCAACTCCATGATAATAATAATAATAATAACAACAATAATAATAATAATAATAATAATAATAATAATAATAATAATAATAATAATAATAATAATAATAATAATAATAATAATAATAATTATTATTATTATTATTATTATTATTATTATTATTATTATTATTATTATTATTATTATTAGCCAAGCTACCACCCTAGTTAGAAAAGCAGGATGCTACAAGCCACATGGTTCTAACAGGGAAAAATAGCCTAGTGAGGAAAGGAAATAAGGAAATAAATAAACTATAAAAGAAGTAATGATCAATTAATATAGAATATGTCATATATAAAGTATGAAGAGAAACTTTTTCTACCAAAAAAAAAAAAAAATGAAAAAGACAGTGTTGATTTCTTTAGACTTGATCAAAAGTCACTTGAAGTTCATTAAACTTAGAGTAGACTAAAGTTCAAGAAGGGTTTCTGGTGAAGATCTCTTTTACCACAGGATCAAATTGCTTGCTTGAAAAAATCTCCGTTTCTCTTCTGTTTTTTTTTTTCTCTTCCTCCCAATTGCCACGTTTTATTATTATGTGAAAGAATTTTATCGCTAGTTTCAGTTTATCAATTTGCATCTTGATATGATGAAGAGACTATGTCTGGTGCGTAAATAGGTATGTGCGTAAAGATACATAAACAATTTTCTGATTTCCTGTTAATTAAATAATAAAGCTTTATATATTGGGCTTGTATTCAGCAGATTAAATTCGCATTTATTTTTATTATGGTTTATAGGAGTTAATTTGACGCTTTCATAGTTGTCTGCAAAGAACCGGAGCAGTATTTAGTATTTGCGTAAATATTTACTGAAGCACAATATTCCTTATGAAGGAAATTACTATTCCTGGTGTTTTTATTGGTATATTGGACGGTTAGGCTGAAAATAATTAGGGAAAATCAATGTTTTTCAAATTTTAGACTTGTAAAACTCAAAAATCTTATGCCGATAACCCACATTTTAAAAGGGAAACAGACATAAGTTGAACACCACCTAACCCCAGATTCCCAACCTAACCTAAGGTAGGAGCTGTGTCCTTAGCCTACCCTAAGACTAAGAGTCTACCCTGTGTTAGTTGTTTCCCAACCGGCTTCACTCCTGGTAAGGTAAAACTAAACATAATCATATTTTGTAATAACCATTCTTTTTCTCAATAAATCAATATTAGAAAAGAATAATTATATTACTAATGAAATAGCAGACATACTCTCACTTCTCCATATATAAATGAACACTGAATTATTCGCCTCAAATCCAGCGTAAAAGATTTTTTTTTTAACAACTTTATACCGGAAATAAAAAAAAAACCTAATGTCTGTTGAAAGATATTTCTATAATTGTGAAGGGAAAAAATATCACCTTTATATATCAATAAATTCTGTTTAAACAAACGTCCCTTCCTGGTGATGGCCACACTGGAGTTCGAGTCCTACTCAACCTCATTAGTTCCTTTAGTATCTGCAACCTCACCATGCTTTTTAGCTAAGAAGTGGTGGGTGGAGCTGGGGAGCCTATAGGTCTCCCTGCTAAGTCAACATCAGCCTGGCCCTCCCTGGTCCTAGCTTGGATGGAGAGGCGCTTGAGCCCTCATCATATGTATATACGGTCAGCCTCTAGGGCTTTGTCTCGCATGCTAGGGCAATGTCACTATCCCTTGCCTTTGTCAGTCACGAGGAGCGTTTTAAGCCTTTAAATGAAAAATAAAAATATGACCTTGTTTGAATACGCAAGGAAAATGCAACGTTGATAATAAGTAATATTTATGTAATATCGTAAATCCAAATGATCTTTTAATGTTGAATTTTTATAATATACGTTTCAGGGAGAATCATTTCTTAAAGGTATATTGTGATATAAGACTATTTTCTTTTTGAAAACTTTTAATATTTGATCACATTTTTAAAGAATTATTATTCCAAACATTATTAGGATCTTCAGAGTCCTTTTTGTAGTTACAGAAATCTTAAATTAAAATCAACGAATTTTGCTCATTTGACGTTAAAATTGTGTTGATTTCATAGATTTTTTTACTCATTTTATCATAATTTGCAGATGTTACGTTATTGTTAATAATTCGTTATATGAAGAAGAAATATCTTTCTCTTATTTCTAATCATCATCATCTATCGTGTAACGAAATACTGAAAAAACTCTTATAATACTATTATTATTATTATTATTATTATTATTATTATTATTATTATTATTATTATTATTATTATTATTATTATTATTATTTGTTGTTGTTGTTGTTATATCAAATAATTAAAACTTTAGTTACTTAATGATACACAAAGCTATTTAAATTTGGTGATTTTCGTTTAATCACTTAAATTAACTATCATTATAATACACCATTATTATTATTATTATTATTATTATTATTATTATTATTATTATTATTATTATTATTATTATTATTATTAATATTATTATTATTATTATTAGCTAAGCTACAACTCTAGTTTGAAAAGCAGGATGCGAAAAGTCCAAGGGCTCAAACACGGGAAAAAAGCCTGGAAAAAATGAGATAAGGAAATTAATAAACTATATAATAAGTGATAAAAATAAATTAAGAACAGTAACAGCATTAAATAGACATTTCCTAAAAACATTGTCTGCAAGTTTGAACTTTTAAATGTTCTACCGATTCAACTATCCGATTAAAAAGATCATTCCATGACTTGGTCACAGCTGGAATAAAACTTCATTGCTATTATTACTTCTATTATGATTATTAATAGCTAAGCTATAACCCTCGTTGGAAAAGCAGGAGGCTATAACCCAAAGGCTCCAAGAGGGAAAAATAGCCCTGTGAGTATAGGAAATAAATAAACTACAAGTGATGCAATGAACAATTAAAATAACATATTGTAAGAATAATAACACCGTTAAAATATATCAATCATATAGATATATCAACCAATTCAACATAAGACATTCGCTCCAAGTTTGAATTTTTGTTCTGGATGTAAAATTAGACAGATGTCATCTCGGGATAATTGAAGTGTGTACTGGAGGCGTATATTTAGATACCACTTTGTACTGTATTTGAAAAGAAATAACTTATCTTTTTGAGATTTGAGAAAATGCAATAGAGAATATGAGAGAAAATTTTAATTCCTTAGATTGTGGTTAAAATACAGCAAGTAAAAATGAACTTGTCACGGTTAATTTCCTGTATTTATGAAATTGTTAAAATGAGTACATGTCTTCTGTTAGGAGAAGAAACTCTTCGAGACAAAGGTATAATCTGTGTAGTAAAAGATTTTATTCTGTAACTAAGATCGAGTTACAGGAGAGAGAGAGAGAGAGAGAGAGAGAGAGAGAGAGAGAGAGAGAGAGAGAGAGAGAGAGAGAGAGAGAGAGACTCTAAGGATTTTATTTTGTGCAAATTATTATCTGAAAATGTAAAAACTAATTAAAAGATCGATCAGAAAATAATTCATATCTCCAATACAATTGAAAAATAGGAAATCAATCCGTATATTTAAGAACAATAACCAAATAAGGTGAATTAATAATTTTCTTTAATTATCTTAAGTATAAACCTTTTACATTATAATTTCCTCACACAGAATTTACTCTTTGCTAACTATCAAACCATTGTTCTCCAGCCTTGGGAAGTGCCAGTGCCACTGTAACAAGGTCTTCCTTTGTGTTAATTTAGAGTTCTCTTACTTGATTTTAGGACACACCTGGACACAATATTCTATCTTCTATCTCTTCCCCATTTTTTTTTATGTTTTTATGGTTTATATATA
>NC_090756.1:30832156-30849969 GCF_036898095.1 Palaemon carinicauda
ATATATATATATATATATATATGTGTGTGTGTGTGTGTGTGTGTGTGTGTGTGTGTATATATATATATATATATATATATATATATATATATATATATATATTATATACATACGTATATATATATATATATATATATATATATATATATATATATATATATATATATATATATATATACACATACATTTATATATATATATATATATATATATATATATATACATACATATATATATATATATGTATATATATATATATATATATATATATATATATATATATATATATATATATATATATGTATATATATACACATATATTTTATATATATATACATATATATATATATATATATATATATATATATAAATATATATATATATATATATAAATATGTATATATATATATGTATATATATATATATATATATATATATATATATATATATATATATATATATATATATATATATATATATGCTATTGATTTATTCCGTGGAAAGCGGAGTTTCAATATGAATAATAGTACCAGGGTTATGATATACATCTTTATTGCTTAGCTTTCGGAAAATCTATTTCCATCATCAGAGCCTAAAATAGGATACATTGTATAAGTTAAAACATAGTATGATGAATATTTAAAACAGAAAACTTAAAATGAACATACAAAAACTTTATGAAATAAAATAAGAAATTAACATAAAACTATAAAATCAATCTAAATACAAAATAAAAGATCAAAGCGCCAGCGCTATAAACTCACATGAAATAAAATTAAACTCAATTTAATTCATACGTTGCCCGGCCCAGGTTTGGTTTTAGTTTGTGCTGGAATATTGCCTCCATTATTAGTAAGTCGAGGTTACTCTGGGAAGTGGCTAAGATGTAAAAATTCCCCTTGAACATTGGGTGGTCCTCACTTACGGAATGGTCTCTGATGGCTGAATGGGGTGGTTTTGCCATATGATTACCCGTTCTAGGTGAGCGACCGAAGTGCTCAGACAATCTTGCACGGTAATGTCTTTCACTTTTTCCAATATACGATGCATTACAGCGATCACACTTATATTTATATATGACACCCGAACAAAGATCATCTGAGACCCGGTCTTTAAATTTGAAAAATTTGCTCATAGCATTTGAGTGGGAAAACACGATCTTCAATGATACATGAGGATAAAATTCACGCACAATTCTACTGCAATGATTTCGTATTTTAAAACTGTGGGACCCCAGATATGGAATAGAAAAGAAGATATTTTTCCGAGGAGCAATTAGTTTCCTTTCACAAGGAAACTATTGGAATTCTTAAGAACTTGTCAAATAACGATGATCTTGTAATAACTATACCTGACAAGGGTAATGGTGTTGTACTATTAGATAAAAATACTTATGTTGGGAAGATGGAGGACATTTTAAATGACAGGTCAAAATTTGCTCCGTTAACATCTGATACTTTTTCGTATCTTCTGAAATATGAAGATAAGGTTAACAGGTTCCTAAGGAAATTAATGAATAACGGTGTCATTGAAAACAGAACTTTCCAATCTCTATATTGCTCGGGATCTAGGCCAGGAATTATGTACGGACTGCCAAAGGTTCACAAAAATAATTGTCATTTAAGACCTATTTTGTCTGCTTGTGGGACGCACAATTATAATATAGCTAAATTTTTGGTTCCGGTAATAGCCCCAATAACAGTGAATGAATATACAGTGAAAGATTCTTTTTCATTTGCTGAAGAAATTTCAAACTTAATCTTGGGAAAATGTACAATGGCAAGCTTTGACGTGGAGTCTCTTTTCACTAATATTCCTTTGACTAAGACAATAGATATCTGCGTGGAAGGGCTGTTTGGAGACGAAGAACAAGTGAATGGCTTTACAAGAAAGGAGATGAAGGAACTGCTGGGATTGTCTGCTAAGGATTGTTTGTTTTTATTTGATAAAAAGTTTTATGTACAGGTTGATGGTTGTGCTATGGGTAGCCCTATGGGACCTAGTCTCGCAAATGCCTTTCTTGCCTATTATGAAAACATCTGGTTAAATAAATCCCTACTGATTTTAAACCTCTTTTTTTATAGACGGTATGTCGACGACACGTTATTATTATTTCGTAGCCCAAGTCATGTCCAATTGTTTTTAAACTATTTGAATTCCAAACACCAAAATATAAATTTTACTAGTGAAGTGGAAATGGATGGCAGCATATCTTCCCTTGACATCAACATTCATAAATTTGGTACTGGGTTTAACACATGTGTCTACAGGAAACCAACGTTCACAGTCTTATGCACTAAATTCTCCTCTTTTATTCCTATACAATATAAGAGAAATCTTATCTGTACTCTCACTTACAGAGCGTATAACCTTTGCTCTAATAACCTCAACATTCATAAGGAACTGACTTATATTAAAAAAACTACTTTAAAACAATGGATCCCCGTATAATTTTACTGATACTTATATAGGGAAAACACTAAGCAAACTCACGCTACCACCTTGTGAAAGGAAACTAATTGCTCCTCGGAAAAATATCTTCTTTTCTATTCCATATCTGGGGTCCCACAGTTTTAAAATACGAAATCATTGCAGTAGAATTGTGCGTGAATTTTATCCTCAGGTATCATTGAAGATCGTGTTTTCCCCCTCAAATGCTATGAGCAAATTTTTCAAATTTAAAGACCGGGTCTCAGATGATCTTTGTTCGGGTGTCATATATAAATATAAGTGTGATCGCTGTAATGCATCGTATTTTGGAAAAAGTGAAAGACATTACCGTGCAAGATTGTCTGAGCACTTCGGTCGCTCACCTAGAACGGGTAATCATATGGCAAAACCACCCCATTCAGCCACCAGAGACCATTCCGTAAGTGAGGACCACCCAATGTCCAAGGGGAATTTTTCCATCTTAGCCACTTCCCAGAGTAACCTCGACTTAGTAATAATGGAGGCAATATTCCAGCACAAACTAAAACCAAACCTGGGCCGGGCAACGTATGAATTAAATTGTGTTTAATTTTATTTCATGTGAGTTTATAGGGCTGGCGCTTTGATCTTTTATTTTGTATTTAGATTGATTTTATAGGTTTATGTTAATTTCTTATTTTATTTCATAAAGTTTTTGTATGTTCATTTTAAATTTTCTGTTTTAAATATTCATCATACTATGTTTTAACTCATACAATGTATCCTATTTTAGGCTCTGATGATGGAAATAGATTTTCCGAAAGCTAAGCAATAAAAATGTTTATCATAACCCTGGTACTATTATTCATATTGAAACTCCGCTTTCCACGGAATAAATCAATAGCTGATATATATATATATATATATATATATATATATATATATATTACTTTTGTTTTAATATTTTTTTCATATACATATATATATAAAGTAGTAGTAGTAGTAGTAGTAGTAGTAGTAGTAGTAGTAGTAGTAGTAGTTTTAATCAGAGAAGCAGAAATCTGCAAATCTACTGATCCTTACTAAGAAGAGCTGCTGGATGCTGGTCTGTAATTGGTCCACAAGGGATGGGATCAGCCAATGAGAGACCGTCTTTAGGAGTAGTAAGTGAGTTACAAAAACATGCTGAGAGAGAGAGAGAGAGAGAGAGAGAGAGAGAGAGAGAGAGAGAGAGAGAGAGAGAGAGAGAAATCAGGAAAAGTTAAGATTGAAAGAAATTTAACAGAATTTGAAACACGAATAACCAACTTAGCAATAAAGGGACGAATAATCTTATTAAACAGAATCCTTAAAATGGACTCTATAAAGTTTCAGCTCCAATTTCAACGTAGTACCAATGTTCCTAATACTTGTTCAAAGACAATAAATTATTCTGAAGGTCTGAAAGTTCGTACACAATGCATTCACTCGTTTTAGTTAGGTGCATCGCCAACAGATGGCGGTAGTTAAACTCGTGCTTTCGTCTGCTGGCCTGAGGACAGTCGGACAGTTATGTGTTCAATAATGAAATTTCTAAAACGTTTCTGATTACGAAGAAGAAGTTAATCTAGACTTGAGGTAATTTTATGGCATACCTTTCAGGTATTTCAACCTGTAAAGAGAAGTGACTTAGATACAAACTTTCTTTGATTAGAACTTGAGATTGTGGTGCTTGATGTTTGAAGGTATTGAATTGTTGATTTGGGATTTTGAGGAAAAGCATAAATCGTGTTATGGAAACTATGAACCTCAAAATTATTCCCTGTTTCTATAACAAGCAACAACAAATGCAACAGCGTCTAGTCCATTGTAGAGCAAAGGCCTCAGACATGTCTTTAGTCATGTCTGGGGTTTGGTCAGTTTTATTTTATCATCACGATGGCGAGCTGTAGACTGGCGATTATGGGAGATATATTGCGCATAGAACACTAACCTAGTATGGGTGTCCCTGACTAGTACATCTTTGCAGGTCATGGGGATACACAAACCCTTTCACCACGTTAAGGCATCCCCACTCAGAAAGGGCTTTCTGTAAAGATCATGATACATTTACTAAAAAATTGCGATTTTCACCTGAGAGAGCCGGTCGGAAATAACACCTTTCTCATTTTGAGTAAAACTGGAAAACAGATTACTTTCATATCCTGTGAAAGTCCAAAACTTTTTAATTTCATGAAATATTTCTCCATCTCAGAGAAAACTATTTTCTCTTCTCTCATGTCAGGTTGCATAGGATATTTAAATTCATCCTCTTATAGGTTTGACTTAAAAGTTTTCCTTTTTTATTTAAATTAAAAAATTACTGAAGATGCTGAAATAAGAAAACACTTTTTCGGGCTATTTTTAGTCTCCGAATATATATTCTTTTAATTTAATTTAATTCTATTTTATTTTATGTTGTTTTAATTATTCAATACTTTAGAAATAGCTTATTCATTTCCTTATTTCCCTTTTCTTACTGGGCTAGTTTCCCTGTTGGAGATCTTGGGCTTATAGCTTATAGCATCCTGCTTTAACAACTAGAGTTATAGCTTAGCTATTAACAATAATAATAATAATAATAATAATAATAATAATAATAATAATAATTTGCCGGGATTCCAGGTTTTTTCGTAGTTCAGCTTATTTACCTGCTCATGCATAGTCTGCTTTTGATCGAATGCATTGAGAGGGCGTATCAGGCAACCAACCCTTTAATGCAAGGGTATCGGTGGGAAAGAAGAAGACGGAGAACACATCTAGCTATATTATTTAACCCCTTCAGCATCATTGATATTGATTACACTTCTTTAATTAGTGTTGATATAACAATACAATTGATCCATGGTTATTTTAGGAAATAATGATAAATTAGTCTTCAACAGCACCACAATGTTTACTTATATGGTTGGTCGGCCTGGGGAACACAGAAGGATAGACAAGACAACGCTGAGTTGAGTTCAGCCAGAACTCTCGCGAACGATGACTGGACTGAGATAAACTCTACGGGTGATAGCAGCCAGCCTTATATATAAGATTTTTTCCCCCCATTTTTTTTTTTTTTTTTTACACTTTACTGTTTATTAAAATCTTAAAACACATGTTATTCTTCCTGAGATATTTCGTCAGTAAATGGAGGAGGAAGGACCACATAGGAAACAGGAGAGAGATATCCAGAATAAAAGTAGGAAATGGTGGCCGTAGAATGTATAAAGTATGGTGAAGGAGAAGAGGAAACAGGTGTGGGAACAAGAGAGGATTGATGTGTTTAGTAAAAATGAGAGAGAGAGAGAGAGAGAGAGAGAGAGAGAGAGAGAGAGAGAGAGAGAGAGAGAGAGAGAGAGAGAGAGAGAGAGAGAGATGTTCAGTAACAAATGCTGAGTAGAGAAGTTGAATACGATTTTCAGAAAAAAATAAAAGCTATTTTAAAAGGAAGTAAATGCAAGGAAAAAAAGGTTAGTGAACACACGAAAATCAGAGTGAAATATGAACCCGAAGAGATGTTGTAGGAAATGAATCTGGAATATAGAAGAGAGGTAGAGCTGACTGAAGCAATTCTCAAATGGGTTATAGAAATGCTAAATTTGCCTTTGGAATTGATTAATGATACGAGGTTTGTAAAAGCCAAGACTCTATTGATTAATATGATTACAAGCGAGCTGGTGAAGTATGGTGAGGATGGCGATATTGAGTACTGAATGAAATAGGTGAGATGATCTTTTTTATATATGCTAAAATTTATAGCTAGACCATTATAGATTTATTATTATTATAGATTTATTATTATTATTATCATCATTATTATTATTATTATTATTATTATTATTATTATTATTATTATTATTATTATTATAGATTGTGTGTCGAAGTCCTAGAAATGGAAGGACTTCTAAATACATTGCTACAACAGTGTTTCATTACATTTCATCATAAATCGTTAAGGAAATTACAGGAATAAATTACCAGGTCATAAATTTCCCCCTGATCTCCCAATAAAGGCAAACGATTCGAATTAAAGAATTGTGAAGTTTTATTTGGGAAGTGATAATTATCATCAACAGCCAAGGTCCGTCCATTAAGTGACTAGCCTCAAAAATCCATTTCAGATTTAAATGGGTTTTTCACCATCACTCTAGTCAAGTCCAATTGCCAAACGAGGGATTATCTTTCACTGCTTTGTACCATATAACATTTTTCGACGATTTTCGTTTGTTATGTGAAGGGCAGAGGTCATTGAATGGGAAGGGAAGAGGTATAAAGAGACCTATGGGAAGAATAATGATTGGAATAACACTAAAACACAGAAAAAGACTACATGGATACGAGTAGAAGATACTCAAGCTATATATAAGAACAAGAAATGGACATGGACAGGATATATAATAAGAATGACAAACAATAGAAGGTCATTAAAAATAACTGAATGTGTCTCAATAGATTGCGAAAGATGCAGGGGAAAGAAATGAAGACGATGGATTGATGAACTAAGAAAATTTTGCGAGTGTAGACTAGCACAGAAAGATCATAAACAGACGCAGGTGGAAGGACTTGTCCGAAGCCTTTGTTCTACCTTTGACTAGTAATGGCTGTATATGATAGATATGATGATGATGATGATTATTATATACAGCATAATATATATATATATATATATATATATATATATATATATATATATATATATATATATATATATATTTATATATATAATATATATATATATATATATATATATATATATATATATATATATATATATATATATATGTATATATATATATATATATATATATATATATATGTATTTAAATATTTATATATATATATGTATACATATATATATATATATATATATATATATATATATATATATATATATATATATATATATATATATATATAAATATATATATACATATATATATATATATATATATATATATATATATATATATATATAAATATTTAAATACATATATATATATATATATATATATATATATTTATATATATATATATATATATATATATGCATATATATATATATATATATACATATTGTATTTCATCTAATAAAAATCTTTTAATACTGCAGACCATACTAAAACTGAACAACATTTTCAAAAAATTCTTTTAACGAAAATATAAAATACAAATAATCAAATAGAAAAAAAAATGTAATCTAATTATGATTAATATTTCAAGATCAAATTGGATATTTGCAGTTCTAATCTTCTAAAACGACAATTTGTTGTGGAAACATCAGAGCAGTTAGGCAATTTGAATTAGGCCATAAAATGGTTCTGTCTACAGGCAATATTTGTGTCATTGGAACAAAATTGACGTATTTTATGATGGTAACTGGGTTTATTTATAGATGGAATACACACACATACACGCGCGCAAACACACACACACACATATACACACACACACACACATATATATATATATATATTATATATATATATATATATATATATATATATATATATACATACATATATATATATATATATATATATATATATATATATATATATATATATATATATATATATATTCATGTATGCTATTTAATGTTATTTCACGTATGATGTTTCTGTAAAAAACTGTCCAAGATGCAGAGACCAAGAGATGGCGTTCACAGCAAAGAGTCTTTGAACAAAGTCCTAACAAGATAATTACTCAAAGTTCTGGTCTTAAAGACTCAAGTAAGACCATTAGCTCCTTGCAACGACATCATTTGGTCTTAACAACTTTCTTCATTTTCTCTAGCTCAGGAAATAAATGACATTAAGATATAAAAGAAATTTCATCCAGCAAGTTTCGACGTTTGACAGGACGAGAGGAGATGATAAAGGCAGTTGATTAAGATATTATTATTATTATTATTATTATTATTATTATTATTATTATTATTATTATTATTAGCTAAGCTACAACCCTAGTTAATAAAGCTGGATGCTACAAGCCCAAGGGCCCAAACAGAAAAAATAACCCAGTGAGGAAAGAAAATAAGGAAACTAAATACAATAATAAAATGAAATAAAAATAAAAAATGAACAACTAACTTGAAATATTTTAGGAATAGTAAAAACATTAAAATAGATATTTCATATATAGACCATAAAACATAAAAAAAATGGGGAAGAGATAGAAGATAAAATATTGTGTCTAGGTGTGTCCTCAAATCAAGCAAGAGAACTCTAAATTAACACAAAGGAAGACCTTGTTACAGTAGCATTGGCACTTCCCAAGGCTGGAGAACAATGGTTTGATAGTTAGCAGAGATTACATTCTGTGTGAGGAAATTATAATGTAAAAGGTTTATACTTAAGATAATTAAGGAAAATTATTAATTCACCTTATTTGGTTATTGTTATTAAAAATATGAATTAATTTCCTATTTTTCAATTGTATTGGAGATATGAATTATTTTCTGATCGATCTTTTAACTATTTTTTACATTTTCAGATAATAATTTGCACAAAATAAGATCCTTAGAGTCTCTCTCTCTCTCTCTCTCTCTCTCTCTCCTCTCTCTCTCTCTCTCTCTCTCTCTCTCTCTCTCCTGTGACTCGATCTTAGTTACAAAATAAAATCTTTTACTACACATATTATACCTTTGCCTCGAAGAGTTTCTTCTCCTAACAGAAGACATGTAATAATTTAAACAGTTTCATAAATACAGGAAATTAACCGTGACAAGCTCATTTTTACTTGCTGTATTTTCACCACAATCTAAGGAATTAAAAATTTTCTCTAATATTCTCTATTGCATTTTCTCAAAACTCTAAAAGATAAATTATTTTTTTTCAAATACAGTACAAAGTGGTATCTAAATATACGCCTCCAGTACACACTTCAATTATCCCGAGATGACATCTGTCTAATTTTACATCCAGAAAAAACATTTAAATTTGCAGCGAATGTCTTATGTTGAATAGGCTAACATATCTATATGATTGATATATTTTAACGGTGTTATTGTTCTTACAATATGTTATTTCAATTGTTCATTGCATCACTTGTAGTTAATTTATTTCCTATACTCACAGGGCTATTTTTCCCTCTTTGAGCCCTTGGGTTTATAGCCTCCTGCTTTTCCTACTAGGGTTATAGCTTAGCTATTAATAATCATAATAGTAGTAATAATAGCATTAAGTTTTATTCCAGCTGTGACCAAGTCATGGAATGATCTTTTTAATCGGATAGTTGAATCGGTAGAACATTTAAAAGTTCAAACTTGTAGCAAATGTTTTTAGGAAATATCTATTTAATGCTGTTGCTGTTCTTCATTTTTTATTACTTGTTATATAGTTTATTAATTTCCTTATTTCCTTTTTTTTCGGGCTATTTTTCCGTGTTTGAGCTCTTGAACTTATCGCAACATGCTTTTCTAACTAGGATTGTAGTTTAGCTAATATTAATAATAATAATAATAATAATAATAATAATAATAATAATAATAATAATAATAATAATAATAATATAAGAGTTTTTTCAGTATTTCGTTACACGATAGATGATGATGACTAGAAATAGGAGAAAGATGTTTCTTCTTCATATAACGAATTATTAACAATAACGTAACATCTGCAAATTATGATAAAATGAGTAAAAAAATCTATGAAATCAACACAATTTTAACGTTAAATGAACAAAATTCGTTGATTTTAATTTAAGATTTCCGTAACTACAAAAAGGACTCTGAAGATCCTAATAATGTTTGGAATATTAATTCTTTAAAAATGTGATGAAATATTAAAAGTTTTCAAAAGGAAAATAGTCTTATGTGACAATATACCTTCAACAAATGATTCTGTCTGAAACGTATATTATGAAAATTCAATTTCCTGACAGAGGCCTTTATTCAACATTAAAAGATAATCTGGATTTACGATATTACATATATATTACTTATTATCAACGTTGCATTTTCCTTTCGTATTCAAACAAGGTCATATTTGTGTTTTTCATTTAAAGGCTTAAAAGGTTCCTCGTGACTGACAAAGGCAAGGGAAAGTGACATTGCCCTAGCAAGCTAGACAATGCCCTAGAGTCTGACCGTATATACATATGATGAGGGCTCAAGCGCCTCTCCATCCAAGCTAGGACCAGGGAGGGCCAGGCTGATGTTGACTTAGCAGGGAGACCTATAGGCTCCCCAACTCACCCCCCCCCCCCCCCCGCCTCCCTTTTTAGCTCAAAAGTATGGTGAAGTTGCAGATACTAAAGGAACCAATGAGGTAAGTAGAACTCGAACTCCAGTCTGGCGATCACCAGGAAGGGACGTTTGTTTAAACAAAATTTATTGATATGTAAAGGTGATATTTTTTCTCTTCACAATTATAAAAATATCTTTCAACAGAGACTACGTTTTTTTTTTTTATTTCCGGTATAAATTTGTTAAAATAAAACAATATCTTTCTCGCAGGATTTGAGTAGAATAATTTAGTTTTAATTTATACATGTAGGAGTGAGAGTATGTCTGCTACTTTATTAGTAATATAATTAATGTCTCTTATTAAAAGGGAAACAGATACAAGAACACCACCTAACCTAAGGTTCCCCACCTAACCTAACGTAGGAGCTGTGTCCTTAGCCTACCCTAAGGCTAAGTCTCAACCCTGTGTTAGCTGTTTCCCAATCAGATTCACTCCTGGCAAGGCAACACTAAACATAATCATATCTTGTAGTAATTATATTTTTTTCTCAATAACTTGAAATGGAATTTTCCAGTCCTAGATTTTGAAAGTTAGGAACGTCAAAAATTTGAAAAACATGGATTTTTCCCCAATTATTTACAGCCTAACAGTCCAAGATACCAATAAAAAACACCAGGAATAGTAATTTCCTTCATAAGGAATATTGTACTACAGTAAATATTTACCCAAATTTTAATTACTGCCCCTGTTCGTTGCAACCAACAATATAAGCTTCAAAGTTACTTTTATAAACCATAATAAAAACCAATGCGATTTCAAACTGCCAAATATAAGCCAAATATATAAAGTTTTAATATCTAATTAACACGAAATCAGAAAATACAGTTTATGTATCCTTGAGCACATACCTGTTTACGCACCAGACTCCGTCTCTTCATCCTATCAAGATGTCGATTGTTAAATTGAATCTAGCCAATAAAAACCTTTCCCAAAATAATAAAACCTAGCAATTGGGTAGAAGAGAAAAAAAAGAAGAAAAACAGAGTTTCTAAAACAAGGAATTTGATGCTGTGATAAAAGAGATCTTCACCCGATACCATTCTTGAACTTTGGTCTTCTCAAAGCTTTGGTAACTTTTAATCAACTCTAAACCAATCCACACTTTGTCTTCTTTTTATTTCTTTTTCTTTGATAAAAAAAGTCTCTCTTCATAGTTTATATGAAGCAGAGCTATTTTAACGTCGTTGCTGGTTTCTCCAACTAGGATTGTAGCTTATTATTATTATTATTATTATTATTATTATTATTATTATTATTATTAATATTATTATTATTATTATTATTACTAGCAAAGATACAACACTATTTGGAAAAGCAGGATGGTATTAGACCAAGGTCTCCGATAGGGAAAAATAGCCCAGTGAGAAAGGAAATAAAGAAAATTTATAAAGTATATATTAAGTAATGAACAATTTACATAAAATATATCAAGAAGAGAAATAAAGGTAAGGAGTTGGATGACTATAAATCTGTATATGCAAATTTAAACCTATGTAATATCGAAGGAAATTTATAAAATCATGAAAGAATAATGAAAGAAAAAGAAAGTATACTCAACCTTTGTAATATCAAATGAAAAGGAGAAAATGAAGAGAATAATAAAAGGAAAGAACACCATAATAATCAGGGTGCATTGAGAGCCTCTGTCCTAAATGTGACTTACGTCCCTTTTGCGTGCAGATGGCCCGTAATTGATCAGACCCACAGAAGCGATGATGTTGTGGCTTTAGCCTTTATTGATGATATTCATTGGGGGCCTAGATGGATTCATACATTTCTGATTTTCGTGATCTCAGTTTTTCGTTGTCTTCAGGAAAATTAAATTGTTGGTAGAGTAATTTTGTTATTGCAATAGTTAACCGCAATGAACAAATGACTATTTTATGAGCACATACATAAAAAAAAATTTATTGATATTGCACTAAGATTAATCTCCTTTTATTAGATATGCACGACATACAATAATAATAATAATAATAAAAATAATAATAATAATGTGGTAACGTCCCTGACTGGTGAACGCCAGACTTGGGTTCTAGTCTCACTCAAACTCGTTAGTTTCTTTAGTCCCTGCAAGCTCACCATCCTGTTGAGCTATGAACGGAGAACTTGGGTAGCCTACAGGTCTATCTGTTGAGTCATCGGCCGCCACTACCTGGCCTTCCTTGGTCACAGCTTAGGTAGAGAGGGGGCTTGGGCACTGATCATATGAATATATGGTCAGTCTCTAGGGCATTGTACTGTCTCTAGGGCATTGTACTGCCTGCTAGGGCAATGTCACTGTCCCTTGCTTCTGCCATTCATAAGCAGCCTTTAAATCCTTTAAACAGCTTACCCGAGTGTACCCTCAAGCAAGAGAAACTCTAACCCAAGGCAGTAGAAGACCGTGGTTCAGAGGCTATTGGTAAAACGCTAGTTATTACTAGATAGATAATACTCCTATAAAATGAATAAAAGATTTCAATTGTATCTTTTTCTACTGCACACAGGAATACACGATAGGGAACAACCCATTTAACGGAACTTTGAGACACTTGATGTTGCAATCTATTTGCAAGCTTAGTGGAATCTATTTCAACATTTGCAACAGAGCAAGTGCTTGGGCTCACCGCTCACCCCCACAAACCCATGAAGAGGAATCGAGCGAGGAGTATTGTACAAAAGAGTACAATACCTTGTGTCTCTCAGTGAGTTGTTTAGGCTACGCACTTGTTATACCTGTTATTTATTAGCCATTGTGAGGGTTAATAAGGGTCTTGGGAGAAAAACTCTTCACAGAAATAAGGATATAGGTATAATACTTTTTTTATCACGCCAGCTTTGAATAATCATATAATGAATTATTATACTAGTAAAGAAAATACACGAATTTAAATACAAGACTATTTCATGACAGAAAATACCAAATACCTAGAATGAGTTATTTTTTGGCGATGAATTAAGAATTAATAGTTGGATTGTTGAATTCTGACCATGAAGCATAAGGTTATGGTGGCTGTTATATATGCGAACGCACCCGCCTTAATGTAATAGAAGAACGCAACCGATTCTGCGCACTCCATAGCCACGCGCCATTGTAATAACTTCAATAAATAGTATGTACAAGTTAATCTACACTTGTTGTGGTTTATCAGTAACCTACAGATGTAACAGTGGCCTACTGGAAACATCTCTGCCTGGTGATCGACATGCTCAAGCTCTATAGTTTCTTACAGTGTCTGGCAACCTTACCATCCTTATGAATTAAGGATGCGGGGTTCTGAGAGCCTATAGGTCCACCAGTTCAGTTATCATCATCCATTCTTTGGCCCTCCCTATTCCTAGCTTGGGTGCAGAGGGGGCTTGGGCACTGATCATATGTATATATGGTTAGTCTCTAGGTCATTGTCCTGTTTGCTAGGGCAATGTAACTCTCCCTTGCATCTGCCATTTATGAGCTACCTTTAAACTAAGGTCTGGTTAGAAATTGAACACACACAACTTATGTAAAACTGCAATGTTCTAACTAAGATATTACACTGCACTGACGAAGACGGTAAGTGAAAAGGAAGTTATGATTATAGGCTAAGAAGTTGCGAGCATAGGCCTACTTCTGTAGTACCTCTACTGTCTTTCGAAGTGCTCAGGGAATATTAACACCTCACAGAATACAGAGTCGAAGCAGTAATACCTCCATGGTTCTCGAGATACACAGGGTAAAGTACAAATGAGAGTAGCCTGCCACATACCTTGTCAATTACTTAGTACTAATGTAATACACTTGTTTATTAACCGAATTACTCGTTGGGGCTGTTATACCATAATATCAGAATTTGGTGATTTAGTATTATTGATATAGCAACAAAATTCTAGGATGTACCCGTATATAGGTGATTTTAAGTTCAAGATATATAGCGTTTGATTTGCTAATGTTAATCATATCATGAGACAATTGCTTTAATCATCCAACTGCCAGTGTTTATTTTCACATATGATGTTTTCATCACTATAACATTTTCTCAAATTATATTCAATTGATCACCAAATATAATTAAAACAAATAAGAGCAGTCATAGATTTCTGACCTAAGATCTATCTGAGGTGAAAATTTCGTCAAAATCCGTTGAGTTGTTTTGACGTAATCCTGTCCACAGACAGACAGAGACACAAATAGATGAATAAGTAAATAAATAGATAAATAAATAAATAAACCGACTTGATTTCATAACCTCCTTGGCGGAAGTAATATGTAGGTAATCGATCACCCAATGTATACAATGTTTATGTATTTCTAAACCTATTATTGTAGCAGTAAGGTTTTTCAAAATATAATCCAACCTTCAGTTCGAGACATTACACACCCCTGACTTCCAGATAACATAAACTCAATTAATTCAAATAAAAAATCCAAAGTCATAACTTTCATGCTTCTTCATTACGTCTTTCAAAAGAGAATTTATTATCATCATCATCATTATTATTATTATTATTATTATTATTATTATTATTATTATTATTATTATTTAATGAAGAATAAAAAATCAATTTACAAAAAAGCACATTAGCATTAGCATTTATAGTCTTATTCCAACGTAGAGAAAAACTTTCCTCTATGTCATCTCCCAAACATTTCAGAATATCTTCTTGGTCTTTATGCCGGAAGTAAGACCATTATGTCCACATAACTGCAAAGTGTTGGATATCAATTTCCATGGATTCCTGGAATCCAGGAAAGAACATGGAATTATGGGTTAGGTCATTTCCTTCAGCAACCACAGATGCCTACGAAATAAAAAATACGTTTCGACAAAAATTACGAGAGTGAAACAGTTCAATATTTAAAAGTTTATATAAAAAAAAATTGTTAATTACGAATGTGAATGTTAGGTTGTTTGACTTTGAAACAACCTAGTTTCATTTTTTTTTAACTGCCCTTTTCTTTGTTAAGGTGGGTGTCTTTGTTTACTTTTGTCACAATTTGAGTGGCAAGAAGCTGTCAGGTTTGGGAAGCCAGATGGACCGGTTCTCGTGATGCAGTCGAGAAAAAGCAGCAGATACAGATTTGGAGTATCTCCTAGTTGATGGTAACTTGTACTCAACCTAGTCCTCGAGGTCGAGATGGTTTTGAAGAGTTTTTCTTCGGTGGCAGCAAAGTGGCTGTCGTGGTCGTTCCCGTAGTGTTCGATGGACGTCCTCGAGGATCCGGGATTGTTTGTGAATGTTTATATGTTGGAAGGGCCAGTGTATGGGCTCGTCTATATTTTATTAATAATGAGAAAATTCTCTTATTAATTGGTCATTATTGCTGCTTAATGTGTTTTATTTTTTTGTAGATGAATATTGCTTATTTTATTTAACATTTGTTTGAATGTTTTTTTTTTTTTCTATTTGTTATTGTAATGTTATTTGAATTTATGGTATTCATCATTCAAGGACTGTGCTTCCCATTACCTGTACTCACTTGTAATTATTGTATATATTTTTGTATAATAAACTAGGCTAAGGTACTTTAGTATCTTCTATACCCACCTCTTTAGTTGTTGTAGTCCATCGGTTCATTCCAGTCCCAATTCTTTTAGTATTTTTAAAGAACCTGTTGAACCATTAAGGCGGTTCATAACAGTGAAGGAGCTGAGTTTTTTCTATGAGAAAAAATATAATAATTTACGAGGTAGTAACAGTTTAATTTTTAAATATTTTGACAGAAATTTCATTTAATTACCAGTTAAATAACTTTTTTTGAAGTTTTGACTAAATACAATAAATTACGAAAGTGAGAGCTGATATTCTGGTTTTTTTTAAATACAGTAAATTAAGTTGATAAAGCAGTTTATTTTTTTCTTAATTTTTGATAAAACTACAATAGATAACGAAAGGTAAACAGTTGAATCTTTTGAAATTTGGACAAAAATACAATAAATTAGGAAAGTGAACAATTGAATTTATTTATAAAAGTTTTAAAAAAAAATACAGTAAATTACGAAAGTGAAACGGTTGAAATTTTATTTTGATTTCAGCTCTGGAGTTATGTTAATTACTTATCTATTCTTAAATAAAAGTTTCCTCTTGATATGACTATATTACTACATTGGGTCAATGGAACGTCAAAGGCTCAAACGTACAGAGAAATGGTATTATGTTGAATAGACTGACATAGGTCTCCCGTCAGTTTATAAATGAGATATCTTTTCCAATGTTGTTACTGATTTTGAAATATCTTATATTCTTTATTCAATACTTTTCATATAGTTTATCTATTAAATTATTTCCTTTCCTCACTGGGCTATTTTTTCCTGTTAGTGTCCTTGGGCTTACGGCACCCTGTTTTTTTCTAACGTGTTGTAGATTAGCTTATAATAATAATGATAATAATAATATACTATTATTTTTTTCAGAATTACTGCAATTGAAGGATTTATCAAAATCTAAATTGGCAAAATAATTTGAATCAGTTTTTAAAAGTGACAAATCTTAAATATTTTTTTTTTTTTTAATATTTTAAAAGCAATTGCAGCCAGTAATTAGGCAACTGGCTGCATGCTGTAATTCTGAAAAGATAATAAGAGCCATTGAGAAGACAGAGTACAAGATCAATGTAACTGCGGCAGCCTTTATCTTTAACAATACTTGCTCAAAGATTTTCTACTACCGGAAAATAATAATAATAATAATAATAATAATGATAATGATAATGATGATAATAATGATAATAATGTTAATAATGTAGACCTAATAAAATTTATTTTATTTAACATATCAATATTTAAACAACAGTGGAAAGGGATGAAACATATTTGCCTATGAATTTTGTTTGTCACAATTAAGGAACGGATCGAGAAAACGTATTTATCTATTAAGGAAAAACCTTACAGATGATACAATTCTAGGTAATTTCTGAATGAATATGATAAAATAATCTCTAAAGCTAGAAAAGTATAACCAATATATTTCGTAAATTTATCAAAAAATCTTTTTGCAAATTCATATGTTCATGAATACATTAATGTTAAAATTTAATTACCCATATCTTTATATTAAATATATTATGCTATAATAAAAGAACGCATATATATATATTATATATTATATATATATATATATATATATATATATATATATATATTATATATATATATATATGATATATATATATAATATATATATATATTATATATT
>NC_090756.1:30850469-30852969 GCF_036898095.1 Palaemon carinicauda
TATTAAAAAGTTTCAGGTTCGACGATTTCATGCAATCATCACTAGATAGGGAAAAATGGCTTCGAAATAATAGCACGTCATTGGTCTAGCGTCCATAGAAAATAGATTTTTTAAAATCATAGAAAATTGAATAGGCTTTTTATATGGAAAAAAAAAGTGGTAACACAGTTGCTAGAGACCATCTATGGATCTATATTCTCAATCCTTATTACTCAGATGCCTAGTTCCCCCAGGTCCAAATGTTGGGGGAGAGTGTATACTTGGAGGAAACATATATACAGCCACGTCCATCCTTTTGGGGGGAGAGGGTTGTGGAAACGTCTATGTCTCTCAGTCTGTTGGACAGGGGTTTGAAACCTTGCTCAAGCTCAATAATTTCTTTGGAGTGACCCTATAGGTAACCTACTGAGTCATCAGAAGCCATTGCCTGGCGCTCCCTGGTCCCAGCTTGATGAAGAAGGTGCTTGGGCGCTGATCAGGTATGTCTTTATTTACGTCTGGAGTTTGACCATTTTCATCACCACTGTCCACTGCAGATTGGTGATGGTGGGAAACTTGAGTCTTATCGCTCACAGCAAACAAACCTATCATGGGTAGTCCCGACTAGTACAGCTTTGCTGATCATGAAGATACGCAAAACCTTTCAACATGTTAAAGTATCCCCACTCATAAAGATATATATATATATATATATATATATATATATATATATATATATATATATATATATATATATATATATATATATATATATATATATATAATATATATATATATATATATATATATATATATATATATATATATATATATATATATATATATATATATATATATATATATATCATTTTGTTGCATCTTTTATTATAGCATATATTTAATATCAAGATATGGGTAAGAAAATTTTACCATCAATATATTCATGAAATATAAGGATTTCCAAAAAAATATTTTTGATAAAAAAATAAAAACAGAAATTTATTTACATTTTTCTTGCATGGAAAAGCATTTTTACCATGTTTATTCAGAAACGATAATAGAATTGCATCATCGGTAAGATTTTTCCTTAAAAAGTGATTACGTTTTTTCAATCAGTTCCATAATTGTGACAAGCATAATTCATGGCAAGTATATTCTATTCCTTTCCACTGATGTTTGAATATTATTATGTTAAAGAAAATTAATTCTATTAGGTCTTTATTATTATTATTATTATTATTATTATTATTATTATTATTATTACTATTATTATTATTACTAGCTAAACTTTAACCCTAGTTGTAAAAGCAGGATGCAATAAGCCCAAGGACACCAACGGGGAAAAATTACCCAGTGAGGAAAGGAAATAAGGGAATAAATAAACTACAATGGAAGTAATGAACAAGTAAAATAGAGTATTTTGAAAAAAAAAATGTAACAACATTAAAACCGATATTTCATATATCAAACTATAAAAAGAGACTTATGTCAACTGGTTCAAAATAAAATATATACTGCAAGTTTGAACTTTTGAAATGCCACCGATTCAACTACCCGTTTAGGAAGATCGTTTCACAGCTTGGCCACAGCTGGAATAAAACTTCTAGAATACCATATAGTATTGACCCTCATGATGGAGATGTCATGTCCTGTGTCTAATGTCTTATTAATTTTTGCTGTCATTTGGTCTAATTTTTTCGTTGAACAAAATCTAGTTTCAGCTCTGCATAACCTATGATTGAACACTAATACTTCAGAGGAAAAAAGGCAATACACAAAACAAAATTCTCTTTGAAACAGAAGGAAACTGAAGTTTCATTGACTTCTATAGTTCAACATTTCTCGTTTTCACTCAACGCAAGAGTTTTGTTACTCTGCCTTGTTTTTGTGCAGTAATTCTGAAAAGAAAATAATAAGAGTCATTGAGAAGACAAAGTACATGATCAATGCAACTAAGGCAACCATTATCTGTAACAAAACTACCATTATTATTATTATTATTATTATTATTATTATTATTATTATTATTATTATTATTAGTAGTAGTAGTAGTAGTAGTAGTAGTAGTAGTAGTAGTAGTAGTAGTTGTAGTAGTAGTAGTACTACTACTACTACCACCACTAGCCAAACTACACTCTAGTTTGAAAAGCAGGGTACTGTTAGCCCAAGGGCCCCAACAGGTGAAAATAGCCCTGTGAGGAAAGGAAATAATAAAATAGATAAACTATAATAAAAGTATTGAATAAAGAATATAAGATATTTCAAAATCAGTAACACCATTAAAATAGATTTGTCATTTATAAACTATGAAGAGAGACTCATGTCTGCCTTTTTGGCTTCATAACATTCGTTGCAGGTTTGAACTTTTGAGGTTCCAATGACATAATGTAGTGATATAGTCCTATCGATAGGAAACTTTTATTTCAGAATGAATAACTAATGAACATAACTCCAGAGAAGAAATAAAAATAAGATTGCAACTGTTTCACTTCTGAAACTTACTGTATTTTTGTCCAAAAAA
>NC_090756.1:30855469-30860469 GCF_036898095.1 Palaemon carinicauda
AAACTGGTTTCTAATATGAGGCACTCATCTGAGCTCCTTATAACTGGTTTTAAGAAGCCAATAATGTTGAAACGTGATGCCATTCCTAGGGACAGGGAAAAGGCAGTGTATATTAGGGCTGAGTACCCTGCTTCTCATAAGTCCTGCTATCAATGTGGATGTCATAAGATTCAGGTAATAAAAGTTTGTGGCAGGCAGAACAACTTTTATTTGTGTTCAATCTACCGGAATCCAGACATGGATGATTCTATCTTCGATTGTCTTCTTACCATTATGGCTAAGATACAAGAAGATGATAGAAAGGCTTCTTTTGTCTTTGTTGTTGATTTTAATGCTCACCATAGGGAGTGGTTAAGTTCTATCTCTCTTACCGATCGCCATGGCTTAAGAGCTTTAGACTTTGCCTCTGAATCAGGCTGTGAGCAAATCATAAATGAAGCTACTCACAGGTCTGGTAATTGCTTGGACCTCGTATACACTGACTCCCCTGGCGTTATAACTAGTAAGGTTGGTTCTCCAGTCGGGATATCTGATCATACCTTGATTTCATTATTAGTGAAGACTGAGCAGCCTGTCCCGGCTATATCATATTCTTGTAAAATTTATATGAAATCCCAAGCAGACTGGAATGGGATTTTACATGATCTTTTGTGCTTGAATTGGTCACAATTATATAATAGTGTAGATCCTGTTGTCCCTTTGAATGAGAATCTAGTCAACATAATTGATAGGCGTATCCCTTCTCGTGTGCTAAGGTACTGAGTGAAGGACAAACCTTGGTTCAATGATAATTGTAGACGTGCTTATTTGGAGAAGCAGGAGTCCTGTCATCTTTGGAAGGGTAACAGATCAGATTTGACCTGGAATAACTATATTCAGCTTCGAGCTTATGCTCAGAGAGTTTATGCCTCAACTGAAAAGGAATATGATTTAACCATAAAAGAAACATTTCTGGTACAACTCATGAACATAATTGGTGGTCTACCCTCAAATCTGCACTCTTTGGTGTAGTTGCAACAGTTCCTCTTTTCCTTAAACCAGATGGCTCAGTCACTCACTGTCCAAAGGAAAAGGCAATTCTTTTGGCTGATGTTTTTGACAGTAAACAGAGTAATGAAAAACTTGAACTTCCTCATCCCTGTATTCCAGAGCTTTTCAATCTAGTGAATTAAAGCTCTGTTGATGGACCTTGATGCTTATGGAGGTGTATACCAAATTGGTATTTTTTGTTTTATAAAGACTGCAGATTTCTTAGCTCTAAAGTTATCTGTATTTTACGCAAGTTAACAAGAAGAGGAGCTCTTAGGACTTGCTGGAGAATTAGTAATGTAACTCTTTTATGTAAATGTGTTTGGGGTACCTCAAGTTCAACTGATTACCGCCCAATATCCAGAACTCTCATATCATCTAAAGTTTTTGCATGTGTTCTAGCAAAACGTCCTAATAGATTTGCTGAAGGTAATCATCTATTCCCTAGTTTGCAATTTGGTTTTCGTAAATGCCTTGGAGCATGTGATGCCCTTCTTACAATCTCCAAATGCTGTACAGAAATCCCTTGATTGGGGTCAGGAAGTTCGTATGATTGACCTTGATTTTAGTGCTACCTTTGACTGTGTTAATCATAAAGCCCTTGTTTTCAAACTCGAACAGGTGGGAGTGGGTGGGTCGTTTCTTAGCATTATTATTGATTTTTTAAGTAATAGATCTCAAAGAGTTGTTGTTGATGGGCACAATTGTGAGTATAGGAATGTCATATCCGGTGTTCCAAAGGGTAGCGTTCTTGGCCCATTACTTTTCATACTATATACACGTGACATGTGGTTTGGCTATAGAAAACAAGCTTGTTGTATATGCAGATGATGCGACTCTCTTTGCATGAATTCCATCTCCTGAATGTAGATCTGGGGTTGGGGAAACCCTTGATAGAGATCTAGCTAAAATTAGTGCAAAGGGCAAATTAAGGTGTATGAAGTTGAATCCTAACAAAACTCAAAGTATGATTGTGAGTAGGTCAAGGATGGTGGCTCCTCAACTTCCGGATCTCAGTATTGATAATGTTTATTTAAATCTGTATGACTCTTTTAAAATTTTAGGTGTGATTCTCGACAGCAAATTAACTTTTGAGAAACACATTAGGTCTGTGTCTTCTTCAATTGCAAGAAAATTGAGTATTGTTCTCCTGTCTGTTCTTCAGGTGTTGATTCTCATCTTAATTTGTTGGACAGAAACTTACGGTCTATTATTTTTTTTACTCCTGATCTAGATATTAATCTTTGGCACCGTCGTTCAATTAGTTCATTACGCACGATGCTTAAGATTTTTCATAACTCTGACCATCCTTTACATTCAGATCTCCCTGGACAATTCTATCCTGTTCGTAATACTAGGCAGCCAGATAATTCTAATGGTAAGGTCTTCTCCACCACGAGGCTCAATATTACAAAGTTCTCTAGAAGTTTTATTTCAGCTGTTACCAAGGTGTGGAACGATCTTCCTAATCGGGTAGTTGAATCAGTAGAACTTCAAAAGTTCAAAATTGCAGCAAAAGTTTTTATGTTGACCAGGCTGACATGAGTCTTTTTATAGTTTATATATGACATATCAGTTTTGACGTTGTTAATAATTTATATATGACATATTTGTTTTCAAGTTATTACTCTTTTTAGAAGGATTTATTGTTAATTTGCTCTCATCATTTATTTATTTCCTTATTTCCTTCCATTACTGGGCTATTTTTCCCTTGCTTTTCCAAATAGTGTTGTAGCTTGGCTAGGAATAATATATATATATATATATATATATATATATATATATATATATATATATATATATATATATATATATATATATATATATATATATATATATATATATATATATATATGGTAGTAGGACAGAATGCCTAATGACATAGTGCCTAAGGACAGAATGCCTACGGGCAAATTGCCCAATTCCTCAACACGGACAAAATGCCTAACAGACATAATGCCTAATGGACAAAATGCCTAACAGACATAATGCCCAATGGACAAAATGCCTAATATAGAAAATGCCTAATGGACAAAATGCCATCTAGGAAAAATTATCTTATTTAGCAATTAAAAATAAATTTTCGAGATCAGTAGAGATCTTCCCAGAGTCTGTGACTCTTGATTATGAACAAGCAGCAATGAAAAGTTTAAAGAAATGTTTTCCAAATACTTCAATCAATGGCTGTGTCTTTCATTTCAGTCAATGTCTTTGGCGCAATATACAAAATCTTGGTCTCCAGCGCTGGTACACAAATAATGACAATGCTTTCATAGTCAAACAAATACAAGCCTTAGGTTTTGTTCTTCCAGATGATGTGGCTGATCTTTTCACAGAATTTTTTACTTCAATCGACCAAGAAACTGACGAAACACTGAGTGAATTACTTGTATATTATGACTTTACATGGCTCAGAATAGTTCAGAGATGTCGACGAAGACACCCAACCTTCGATGTTCAAATGTGGAATGAGTACCATAGAATAGAATCAAATTTGCCAAGAACTATGAACTCTCTAGAAGGATGGCACCTTGCTTTTAACAAGAAAGTTTCAATTACTCACCCAACTCTCTCTCTAAGCTTGTAAAAAAATCAAAACTGAACAAGGAAGTACCGAGTTTATTGTTAGGTGCAACTGTTTAAAAAGTTAATAAGAAATACATTCGAGTAAATGAACGGATCAAAAAAATTCCTGCAACTTACAATAATGATGAAGGTTTATCCTATATAAGGGCTAAGGGACATAATTTTTGAATTTTCTTCAATTCTGGTAAATAACCTATTCATTATTAGATAAATTTATATCCATTGTTATTATTTTTTTTTAAAAGAAAACTAAGATTTTAGTCTGTATTACGTTTTTAAAGAGTAATTGTTTAAAAAAAAAACGCTTGTTACAAGTTTTTATTCCTCTATTCTTAATTCCCCTTTTTTATCCCTTTTTGATGCTTTGGCCATTAGGCCATTGGGCATTTTGTCCATTAGGCATTATGTCTGTTAGGCATTTTGTCCATGTTGAGGAATTAGGTACCTCAACAAGTGGCGACACAGTCATAAGTTTTTAACCCAGCCTTCGAAAGGCAGACTTCTTCCTTTCGTTCGTGAGCTAGAAGAACAGCCAGAGGTTCTTCTAGACACCCTTCAAGAGGAAGGGGATACAGATTTCATTGAAATTCTAACTCTATCCGGCAAATAATCTCACAATTCCCAAGCAATAAAAAACCATTATTAACGAAATTTATATCACCCTCCAAATTTTCAGCCGCATTACCGGAAGTCCAGATATTATTACTGTAAAGTAATGCGATGGAAAATGTGCAATGTGGTTTTATCTGGCTGTAGCATATAAAATTTTATTCAGCGCAATAGAGAGAGAGAGAGAGAGAGAGAGAGAGAGAGAGAGAGAGAGAGAGAGAGAGAGAGAGAGAGAGAGAGAGAGAGAGAGGAAAAATCGTACATACAAAAGTAAGGCAAAATAGAAGCTGAGAGAATTGTGCGTATCATTGCTTTAGTTTGTATAGGCTTTCTAGGCAGAGAGAGAGAATCAAGACAATAGTCTTTGTATGGGGGGGGGAAGACTGTTGGATGCCATTTCTCGTTGTTTCCAAAATTGTGATGCACACAAGTCCACAGTAATGAGTAACATCGGTTTTGATTTCCTCTGTTTGATGTAATTTCATTTTCAGTTATACCCCTCTCTCTCTCTCTCTCTCTCTCTCTCTCTCTCTCTCTCTCTCTCTCTCTCTCTCTCTCTCTCTCTCTCTCTCTCTCATTCATTCCTTTTTTTTTTACTCCTATTGGTTTCTAACATATTTTCCACCCAAGCTAGGACCAGAGATGGCCAGACAATGGCTGTTGAAGACTAAGCAGGTAGACCTATAGGCTCCCACTACCCCAACCTTATCTCATAAGGATGATGAGGTTGTCGACACTACAAGAAACTATCGATCTGGAATGGGTCTCACATCCCT
>NC_090756.1:30865469-30877969 GCF_036898095.1 Palaemon carinicauda
TGTTTGCAATTTGATTTCGTAAAGGCCTTGGAGCATGTGATCCCCTTCTTACAATTTCCAATGCTGTACAGAAATCCCTTGATTATAGTCAGGAAGTTCTTATGATTGGCCTTGATTTTAGTGCTACCTTTAACGGCGTTAATCGTGAACCCCAAGTTTCCAAATTCAAACCGTTGGGAGTTGGTGGGTCTTTTCTTAGAACTTCAAAAGTTCAAACTTTAAGCAAATGTTTTTAAGTTGAACAGGCTAACATAAGTCTTTTTTATAGTTTATATATGACATATCTGTTTTGAAGCTGTTTCTGTTTTTAGAAAAATTTATTGTTAAATTTTTCTCGTTGTTTATTTATTTGCTTATTACCTCTCCTCACTGGGCTATTTATCCCTATTGGAGCCCTTGGGCTTACAGCATCTTGCTTTCCCAACTAGGGCTGTAACTTGTCTAGTAATAATAATAATATTAATTTTAATCATAATGATAATGTTATTTTTAAAATATCTTACATTAATTGTTAATTACTTCTCAGATGGTTTATTTATTTCCTTATTTCCTTTCCTCATTAGGCTACTTTTTCCCTGTTGGAACCCTTGCGCTTATAGCATCCTGCTTTTCCAAAAAAGGGTTTTAGCTGGTTACAATAATAATAATAATAATAATAATAATAATAAAAAGGTAATTTAATTAGATAAAATAACGTAGTTCTTAAGAAAAAAATAAATACCATAACCCTCATGGCTGTATTTCCAAAACAATCTGAACTTTTTATGGAAAGCCTTGACCTCTAGATCAAAGTCAAGAAAGTATTGATAATTCCTTCGACAGAGAGGAGTCTCTCTATCTACAAATGTTGTACAGCAAAAACGCTTCCAATTTATGAATGAAACAGCCATAAATAGTTGGAGATGATGTGCTTGCTCTCTTATTTCTTTTGTTCTCTTATTTCTTTCACTCTATTTACTTCTTTTGCTCTCTTTATTTCCTTTCTTCTCTTATTTATTTTGCTCTTATTTCTTTTGTCCTCTTATTTTTTTGGGTCTCTTAATTATTTTGCTCTCTTATCTCTTTTGCAATTATTTCTTTGGCTCTCTTTTATGTTCTCTTATTTCTTTTGCTCTCGTATTTATTTTGTTCTCTTATTTATTTTGCTCTTATATCTTTGGTTTTTTTATTTCTTTTGCTCTCTTAATTATTTTGCTCTGTTATTTCTTTTGCTCTCTTATTTTTTTGTTCACTTATTTCTTATGTTCTCTAATTATATTGCTCCTATTATATTAGTTCTTTTATTTCTTTTACTCTTATTTCGTTTGTTCTCTTATTTCTTTTGCTTTCTTATTTCTTTTGTTCTCTTTATTTCTTTTGCTCTCTTATTTCTTTTGCTCTCTTACTTCTTTTGTTCTCTTATTTCTTTTCCTCTCTTATTTCTTTGCTCTCTTATTTCTTTTGTTCTCTTATTTCTTTTGTTCTCTTATTTCTTTTGCTCTGTTATTTCTTTTGCTCTCTTATTTCTTTGGCTCTCTTAATTATTTTGCACTCTTTTTTCTTTTGCTCTCTTATTTTTTTTTCTCTTGTTCCTTTTCCTCCCTTTTTTGTTCTCTTATTTCATTTGTTCTCTTATTTCCTTTGTTCTCTTATTTGCTTTACTCTTATTTCTTATGTTCTCTTATTTCTTTTGCTCTCTTATTTCTTTTAATCTCTTATTTCTTTTGTTCTCTTATTTATTTTGCTTTCTTATTTCTTTTGCTCTCTTATTTCTTTTGTTCTCTTATTTCATTTGTTTTCCTATTCTTTTGTTCTCTTTTTTCTTTATATCTCATATTTCATTTGTTCTCTTTTTTTCATTATGTTCTCTTATTTTTTTATTCTCTTATTTTGTATTCTTCTTTCTTTTGCCACCTATTTGTTTTAATCCTATTACTCTTGCTCTCTTTATCTCTTTTGCTCTCTTATTTCTTTTGTACTCCTATTAGTCTTGCTCTCTTTATCCCTTTTGCTCTCTTATTTCTTTTCTACCCTTATTACTCTTGCTCTCTTTATCTCTTTTGCTCTCTCATTTCTTTTTTCTTATTTCTTTTGCTCTCCTCATTTCTTTTGGTCTCTATTTTTTGTCTCATTTCTTTTGCTCTCTTATTCCTCTTTCTCATTACTCTTGCTCTCCTTTTTCTTTTACTCTTATTTTTTTCTATTATTTCTCCTGGTCTCTTAATTTCTTTTGTTCTCCCATTTCTTTTGCTCTCTTATTTATTTTGCTCTCTTATTTCTCTTGGTCTTTTTTTTCTTTTCTTCTATTATTTCTCTTGCTCTCTTATATCTCCTGCTATCTTTTTTCTTTTCTTTTCTTATTTCTTTTGTTCTGTTATTTCCTTTTCAAACAGTCCTTAGACAAGGTTGTTATGTAACAGAAACAGTTTTGTTAACTTGTTTGCTGAAAGGATTTTTTTTATGCTAAATTAGCAAAGTGGAATAGAATTAGGGTGAATATCATTATCTTATCATAATTATATCAGGATCAAATACTGTTCTGAAAAAGATGCTTGTTAGAGATATGCTTTCAATTGGTATAGTATATATTTTTTTGGAAGCTAGTTCTGCAAGAAAAAAAATCAGGGAATTAGATTCCTGTTTTCTGTACTATATACAGTTAAATACAGGAATTACCGTCACACCCTTACTGCACGGCGAGTAACCAAACGGCTAGAGTAGAGAGAGCTGGCAGAGGTGGTGGCCAGGGCTATACATAGGATGTAGCTGAACCAGCCCTAAAACGGGCAATTAGAATTGTTATGTCCAACAGTGATTACAAAAATGAAATTGCTTATCTATCATGATTGTCTCTTTACAAATGGCCTTGTTGTGGCAAATATAGAGTAGGAAAGAGAGAATATGATGAAATAAGAACATGGCTTGCGTAGTTAGTAAATATTTGAGTGATGATAAATGTATCGCGACTGAGATGGTTTAGGCATGTGTTGAGGATGGATGATGGGAGGGAGTGAGGAGTGATTTGTAGGAACATATTAGAGGGAAAAGATCAAGAAGGAGACAGAGAATTAGATGGTGAGATAAAGTGAAGGATGATGGGGAGAGAAAGCGGTTCATGGAAGAGGATCCGTTTGATCGAAGGCAGTGGAGAGAATGGATCAAGCAACCGACCCCTCAATGTAGGGATTACAGTTGGGAGGAAGAAGAAGAAGAAGATAAGGTGGAGGATGATCTGGAGAGAAGAGGTTTAGTGAAAGAAGATTTATTTGAAAGAAGGCATTAGACAGGGCGCATCTGGCAACCGACCCCCAAATGTAGGGATAACGGTTGGAAAGAAGAAGAAAGAGAGAGAAAAGAAAAGAGTATGTGGGACTCTTGAGTTAGTGGGAAACGAGACAAATCCCTGATTTTCTCACACATCTCGACCTCAGTTCTAAACAGACTGAACTTGTGCGAAGAATAAGAAGAAATGCAATATTGCAGCACCATTCGCATGCAGAATTTCTCTTTTAAATTTAGGAGTAAAAACCTCTCCGCTCTATACCACTATAAAAATGTTGGCAGTCTCTCATTTCTCTCATTTTTATATATTTACATTTTTCACAGAATTTCAGTCTTGAAAGAATTTGCTATTAGGTAATTAGAGTTTTTTTCCCTCCTGGCTTTTGCCTAATATATGAATTCCCCTTGACGAAAGTAACTCATTTCACGGTTTTGCTGATAAATTAATGTTTACTTTTTATTATTTATATATATATATATATATATATATATATATATATATATATATATATATATATATATATATATATATATATATATATATATATATATATGTATATTCTTTTTTTAATATTTCAATACGAGTGAAGTATAAGAAGGAGAATTAGATCCAAGTATTCGGTTCTTCTCTAATTTCATACATGTGTACGCGACCCGTCAAGAATGACGGCTAAATATTTTTGTTAGATATGCCCACACACGCAAATGCACACCTTGCTCTCACAAAGGCACGACTATTCCTCCTTCCCCTTATCCGAGGGAGAGGGCCGCGTGACTGAAATATATATATATATATATATATATATATATATATATATATATATATATATATATATATATATATATATATATATATATATATATATATATATATATATATATATATATATATATATATATATATATATATATATATATATATATATATATATGCATCATTATATATATCCTAGCACTTGGTCCTTATTATATAGGGAAGATTAATACAAAGATGATTCCTATGTTTAAACAAGCATAATTTCTTCGAACGTTATTTTTTTCATAATATGGAACTGATGAAACTTGAAAATAATTATACCTTTTTCATGAAATTTGTACATTTTATTATTAAAGAGGATTTCCTCTTTTTTAAATAATTCCAATTCCAGAATATTTCTTTATTGTCTTTTGATAATTGATTTTAGATATTTACTTCGAATAAATGTGTAATCGAAGTCAGTTCTTTAACTTTCGCACTTAAATGATTTTAATCTTTTTAAAGATTTTTTTCTTACCTTTTTTTGGTATTTCATCACAAGATTGTCTATAATACCACATTACATAATACATGCAAAATAAACAAAGACAATTGAAGAGACCTTTGAATGAAAAAAAAATCTAGTTTCTCACGCCAGCTTACATTAAAATACTCTCATATATATATATATATATATATATATATATATATATATATATATATATATATATATATATATATATATATATATATATATATATATATATATATATATATATATATATATATATATGTATATATATATACATATATGATAAATTTTGCACATTTAGACGTGTTTTTCATATTCAAATAAGCCATATATATTTTTGATACATGAATGTCTGGATTCTCTTAACGACCTCGGGATCAGAGCCCCAGGCGAAATCACACAAAGACAAGAGCTTGTGTCCGGCCGGGAATCGAACCCTAGTCGGCAAGCTTGTACAGACAGTGAATAAACCACTTGGCCACGAAGAAAGTATTTTAGTCACTGTCTCTACAAGATTGCCGACCAGGGTTCGATTCCCGGCCGGACACAAGCTCTTGTCTTTGTGTGATTTCGCCTGGAGCTCTGATCCCGAGGTCGTTAAGAGAATCCAGACATTAATATATCAAAAATATATATGGCTTATTTGAATATACACACACACACACACACATACATATATATATATATATATATATATATATATATATATATATATATATATATATATATATATATATATATATATATATATATATATATATACATATATATGTATATATATATAAAAAAATTTATCTATCTATCTAAATATATATATATATATATATATATATATATATATATATATATATATATATATATATATATATATATATATATATATATATATATATATATATATATATATATATGTAAATATAAAATATATATATATATATATATATATATATATACATATATATATATATATATATATATATATATATATATATATATATATATATATATATATATATATATATATATATATATATATATATATAAAAACAGTGACAACGAATGTAGCGGTTTCTGGTGTACTGCAATACAAAGGTCCCAGATATACTCTTATTCATGTCTAGGTTTTGGCAATTTTCACAATGACGCAGGCCATGGCAGATTGGTGATGGTGGGAGACTTTAGCCTGATCGCTCACAGCAAGCCAACTCGGTATGAGTGGACCTGACGAGTGCAGCTTTGCTGATCATGGCAAAACCCAGTGACTTCCTCTTTATTTTATAAGGAAGATTGATGCAGAGATAATTCAATTGTTTAAACAAGAAGAGTTTCCTCGAATGTTTTGTTTTTATAATATTGAGCTGATGAAACTTAAAATGATTCTAGTTTCCAGATTAATTTTTTTACAATTTCTTAGAAAAGATGATTTCCTTTATTTGAAATCATTTCAATTCATGAAGGTTTCTTTATTTTTTTTTTAATAATTGAGTTTACATAATTACATCGAATATAGGTGTAATCGAAGTCACTTCATCAAGTCTTGAACTGAATGGTTTCCATTTTTTTTTTTTTTTACAAGTCTTAGGATTTTTTATGATTACATATTATATAAAAAATAAACTAAGACAAATGAAGAGACATTTGAACGAAGACTCTAGTATTCCACGACAGTTAACATAGAAATACTATCATATATATATATATATATATATATATATATATATATATATATATATATATATATATATATTTAATATATATGTATATAAATAAACAACAGCAACAATGACGACCACATCAACAACAAATGCAGCTGTTTCTAGTCCACTGCAGGAGAAAAGCGCAAGACCTTTGCTTATTCATGCTTGGGGTTTGACCAGTTTACACCAGATTGGCCTCTGCAGGTTGCTATTGGTGGAAGACTTTAGTCTGATCTCTCACATATAATCATCCTAATGTAGGTGAGCTTGAGTATTAAAGCTTTGCTGATTTTGGCAATACACAAACACTCGATAAGGGGTTTTATATACAACAACAAATGCAGCCATTTCTATCCCACTCTAAGACAAACGCCCCATGTATGTTCTTATTCACGTTCATATATTTGCTGTGTTTTGTAAATATTGCAGAATTCTGCTTGGTTTCATATCGAACGAACATAGAGTAACCTTTGAACTTCAGAAGAATGACCTAATGCACCTTACTGGCCATCCCTTAGAAGAACAATGACAGGGCCTCAGGTCGAACAGGTAGAGCCTATTCTTTAGAGAAAGCAAGAGGAAGTCAGAGATTAAGAAAGTTACAAGCACCTTTAGTCTTGCCCTGAACAGTACCTGCCATTGAGAGGACTAATGGGGCGCACAAAAGGTGCATTAGCGAGAGAAACAAAAATGTTTTTTATCCTTCAGTTTTATGATATACTTTCAAATGTAGTTTTCTTTTGGTCAAGGGGAGAATTTAGAATGAAAATTCTTCAGTATAAATGCTGTGGAAAAAGTTGACAAGCAGGAAATAGATAAACAAAAACTGACAGAAAGGACAGGCACAAATGCTGACAGGCAGGAAGCAGACAGACAAAAAAGACAGGCACAAACGCTGACAAGCTGTAAATAGACAAACAAAACAGACAAAAAGGATAGACACAACGCCAACTAGTCGCAAACAAAGACAGACGGAAAGGATAAACACTAACCAGTTGTTAAGTGTAATCAAATGAGATTTAGTTTGACAAATAATCTATCATTATAACTATCATCTAGGATGACTTTTGTATCAATAAACTACACAATTCTTATCCCATGTAACCGAGAAAATACAAAGCTTCACCCAAGTTACTACAATAATCATAATAATAATCATATGATGATGATGATGATTATTAATATTATTAGCTAGCCTACATCCCTAGTTGGAGAAACGGGTTATAAACTCAATGGCTCCAACAGGACAAAATAGCCCAATGCGGAAAGGAAATAAAGAAACAAACTATAAGAGAAGTGATGAACAAGAATCTAGGACAACCGCCCCCTAGACAATTGCCCCCGTTGGACTGCTGCCCCCCGGAAAATTACCCCCCATATTTCCATTTACGTAATTACTTTTCAGTAACAATTTCTGAAGATATTCTTCCTAATCACATAATCGGTCTTTGAAGAAATAATTGTATCTATTTCCTAAATCTATTACCATTTATGTAGTTATTTCCTAATTAGGTAATCGGTCGTGCGAGTTATAGTTTATATTCGAAAGCTATCGCCAATTGGCTAATTCTGTATAGTCAAACAAATGTTTACAAAAAAAAAAAAAAAAAAAAAAAAAAAGTAAGAAGGATCCAGTGTCTAATCGGTCGTACGAGTTATAGTTTATTTTCGAAAGAAATACAAGAAGTAACATAACCCATCATGGAGTTCGTCAAAAGTGAACGTAGAAAAATGAAGCTTATTTATGAAGGATACATGTATGTGAAGCAGAAGGAATTGGCAAATAATGTTACATCTTATGAATGTGAAAAACGCCGCCATAATAACTCTAAAGCGAAAGTAAAAGTTTGTGAAAATGAAGTAGTTGGCTATGTAAATGATCACACTCATGCTGTTGACCAACCCCGCCGTGAAACCTTGTTAGTACAACAGGAAAGAAAGGCTAAATCTATTGCTACCAAGAGACTGCAAAGGATGTTAAAGGAGGTTTTTACCACTTATCTCAAAGCATATACCGTAAGGTGCAAAATGAAGGTCTCCAAACTAAATACCAAACTGACGCCGATTTATCCTCGCAAAACGTATGATTCCTGCATTAGCGTTTGTTCCCGCACAAAAAGTTATTGAAGCGTTTGAGAAACTACAAGAGATGTTGCCACCTGAGGCTGATGCAATAATAGATTATTTTGAAGGTACATACATCGGCAGAAGACGTCGAAATACAAGGAGACAGCCACGTTTCCCTATAAGCATGTGGAGTATGTATACTAGTGTTGTTGAAGATTTACCTCGAACAAACAATGCCGTAGAAGGCTGGCATAACCATATGCAAGTAAGCGTTACGTCATTTCATCCAAATATGGAAATTTCTGGGAGTGTTGAAGAGAGAACGGGCACTATTCAGCGTCATAATTAATCAAATACTTGCTAGGCAGCCAGTACCTCCTAAGCGAAAACGCTATCAGGATTCTAGCATACGAATAGCAAACATTGTGCAAGAATTTGAGAATCGCGATGTATTGGAATTTTTGAGATATATAGGCCACAATTTAAAATTCTAGTATTTAAATCTTTTCAATATTCTTGCAACCCACTATTTACAAATTTTAGTATATAATGTTATTTTTTAAAACCTATTTTTAAATCATGTACTTTTTATTAACAATAATAAAACATTGGTTTTATTAGTTATGTATTTTTATTTTTTTTTACACCATTGTCCAGGGGTTTTAGGAGGGCAATTGTCCTACGGGGGCAGTTGTCCCGATACCGATGAACAATTGATATAGAATATCTTAAGATTATCAATAACGTTAAAATAGATGTGTGTTATGAACCGTCTTAAAGGCTCATCAGGTTTTTTTAAAATACTAAAAGAATTGAGATTGGAATGAACCGATGGACTCAACAACCAAAGGGGTGGTTAAAACAGAAAATACTTAGGTACCTTAACATAGTTTATTATACATAAATAAATTATATTCAAAACAACCAAAGGGGTGGTTAAAACAGAAAATACTTAGGTACCTTAACATAGTTTATTATACATAAATAAATTATATTCAATAATTACAATGAGCACAAGTAATGGGAAGCACAGCGATTTGAATGATCATTAGCATAAATTCAGATAACATTACAATTACACAGACAGATATCTTAAATTTTAAGTAAGTGATAAACACAATTACCAGATTTCATCAACAAAAACACAGTAAGCAGCAGCAATGACAAATCAATAAGAGAATCTTCTCATTAAAAAAATTATAAACACGAGCCCATACACTTGCTCCTCACTAAATAACAAGAGCTAATACTTGCTCAACACGATACAAAACCAGTGTATCATACACGAAATGGAATACACCATAATTACTGAAGAGCCACACACTGCTCTTCCAACATATCATAAACATTCACAAACACAATCCATGATCCTCGAGGACGACCATCGACCACGGTACGGTAACGACCACGACAGTGCCGATGCAACAGCAGTTTCGCTGCCAACGAAGAAAACCTCTTCAAAACTGGTAACCATGGTTTGGTCACCATCTCGACCTCGGGATCTAGGTTGACGGCAAGTGACCCACACCTGCTGTATCACAACCATCACCATCAACTAGGTGATACTACAAAACTATTGCTGCTGCTCGTTCTAGACTGCATCACGAGATCCTGTCCATCTGTCTTCCCAAACCTGACTAACTCTCGTCACTCACAATATGACTAAGGTAAACAAGTCTTCCGCCTCAACAGAGAAAAGAGGGCAGTTAAAAAAAATGAAACTAGGTTGTTTCAAAGTCAAACAATCTAACAATCTGCCATATATAAACTATGAAGAGAGACTTTTTCTATCGAAAAAAACAAACAGAAAAAGACAAAGTGTGGATTTGTTTAGACTTCATCAAAAGTCACTTGAAGTAAACAAAGCTAAGGGAAGACCAAAGTATAAGAAGGGTTTCGGGTGAAAATCTCGTCTTTTATCACAGGATCAATTTCTTTGTTTGAGAAACTCTCTCTTTCTCTTATTTTTTCTCTTCTACCCAATTGCTAAGTTTTATTATTTTGTGAAAGGTGTTTATTGGCGGAATTCAATTTATCGATCTGCTTCTTGTAAATATGAATCGACTGAGTCTGGTGCGTAAAGAGATATGTGAGCAAGGATGCATAAACTGTATTTTGTGAGATCCTGTTACTTGCATATTGAAACGTTGGCTTGTATTTGGCAGTTTCAATTTGCATTGGTTTTTATTATGGTTTTTAGAAGTGACTTTGAAGCTTTTATTGTTGGTTGTAACGAACAGGGCCAGTAATTAGAATGTGGGTAAATATTTACTGTAGCTCAATATTCCTTATGAAGGAATTCCTGGTGTTTTTTATTGGTATCTTGGACAGTTAGGTTCTAAATAATTGGGGGAAAATCCATGTTTTTCCAATTTTTTACGTTCTAAAATTTCAAAATCTATGACTGAAAACCCCCATTTTAAAAGGGAAATAGATACAAGAACATAACCTAACCTAAGGTTCCCCACCTAACCTAACGTCGGAGCCGTGTCCTTAGCCTACCCTAAGACTAGTCTCAACCCTGTGTTAGCTGTTCCCAAACCGGCTTCACTCCTGGCAAGGTAACATATTATGTAATAATCATACTTTCTATCAATAACACAATATGAGAAATGATAAATTATTTTAGTAATAAGATATCAGACCTACTCTCACTCCTTCATACGTAAATTAGAACTAAATGGTTCTTCTCAAATCCAGGAAAAAAACTATTGTTAGTTTAACTCAATTATACGGAGATAAAGAAACGTACTCTCCGTTGAAAGATATTTTTTTAATTATGAAAGGAAAAATTATCAACTTCATATATTGTGAAATTCTGTCTAAACAAACGTCCTGGCCTAGTGATCGCCAGACTGGGCTTCGAGTCCTGCTCAAACTCGTTAGTTCCTTTAGTGTTTGCATCCTCATCATCCTTGTGAGCTAAGGATTGGTGATTTTGGGGAGCCTATAGTTCTACCTGCTAGATCATCCTCAGCTATTGTCCTGGCTTGGATGCCTATGTCCCCAGGATCTGCCATTCATGAACAGCCTTTAAAACGTTTAAATAAAAGAACATATGACGGTGATAATCAGTAATGTATTCGAATAAATGGTGAAACATTATCCTAAGTCCAGATTCTCATTTAATGTTGAATATAAGACTCTGTCAGGAAATTTAATTACTATAATGTATGTTACAAATAGAATAATTTGTTAAAGGTATATTGTAATAGACTATTTTTCTTTTGAAAACTGTTAATATTTCATCACCTTTTTCAAGAACCAATACTCCACACATTATTAAGATGTCAAGAGTCAATTTTGTAATTACAGAAATCTTGAATTAAAAGTAACGAATGTCGCTACTTTAACGTTATAATTGTGTTTGGATTTCATAGAAAGATTTTTTACTAATTTTCATCATAATTTGTAGAAATTACGTTATTGTCAATAATTCGTTATGTGAAGAATAAATATCTTTCTCCTATTTATAGTTATCATCATCTATTCTGTAGCGAAATGTTGAAACAAATATTTAAATCTTATTATTATTATTATTATTATTATTATTATTATTATTATTATTATTATTATTATTATTATTATTATTAAGCTACCACCCCAGTTGGAAAAGCAGGATACGATAAGCCCAAGAGCTCCAACAGGGAAAAATAGCCCAGTGATGAGAGGAAATTTGGAATGGAATAAACTATATAAAAAGTAATAAAATAATAAAATATAACATTTTAATTATAAAAACAACAATAAAACAATAAAATATTTTGAGAAAAGTAACAACATTAAAACATACAATACTTCAAGAATAGTAACATAATTTAAATAATGGAATATTTTTAGAAAGTTGAAGCAGATCTTTCTTATATAAACTATAAAGGGAGACTTATGTCAGCCTGTTCAGCATAAAACATTTGCTGCAAGATTGAACTTTTAAAGTTCTACGAATTCAACTACCCGATTAGAAAAACCATTCTACAACTTGGACACAGTTAGAACAAAACTTTATTGTTATTATTAGTTCTGTTAGGATTATTACTAGATAAGCTATACAATCTTAGTTGGAAAAGCAGGGGGCTATAAACCCAAGGGCTCCAACATATAAAAATAGCCCAGTAAGCAAAGTAAATAAATAAACTATATGAAAATTAATTGAACAATTAAAATAACATATTTTAAGAACAGTAACAACTTTGAAATTTATCTATAA
>NC_090756.1:30882969-30885469 GCF_036898095.1 Palaemon carinicauda
TTCATTTCAGCGTTGTCTCGTTTGTTCTTTTGTGTTCCTCATCCCAACAATACATATAAGTAGACACTGAGGTGTTGTCGACCAAGCAGATAAGAAAACACTAATTTGGTCATTAATTCCTTAAATAACCCCGGATTAATTGTATTGCTTTATCATAACTAACTAAAGAAGCGTAATCAATATCATTAATGCTTTAGGGGTTGAATAATATAGCTAGATGTCTTCTTCTTCTTCTTTCTCACCAATACCCTTACATTAAGGGTTCGGTTACCTCATGTGCCTTCTCTAATGCTTTCAATCAAAGACGGATTCTGTATAAGCAGGTAAATAAACTCGAAGGATTTCGATTAAAAATCTCGTCTACTATTACAGGATCAAATTTATTTTTTTGTGAAACTCTCTGTTTCTCTTCTTCTTTTTTTTTTTTTTTTTGTTCTCTTCTACCCAAATGCTATAGGTTTGTTATTTTATGAAAGCTTGTTATTGGCTAGATTCAGTTCATCAATCTGCATCTTGATACAGTGAAGAAACTAAGTCTGGTGCGTAACCAGGTATGTACGTGAGGATACATAAACTATTTTCTGATTTCCTATTAATTAAATATTAAAACGTTATATATTTGATTAATATTCGGCAGATTGAATTCGCATTGCTTTTTATTATGGTCAAGGGAAGTGACTCTGAAGCTTTTGTTGTTGGTTGCAACGAACTGGAGCACTAATTTAAATATTGGTGAATATTAAGTATAGCATAATATTCCATATGAAGGAAATAGCTATTCCTGATGTGTTTATTGGTACCTTGGACTGATATGCTAGAAATAGTTGGGAAAACGCATATTTTTCTAATTTTAGACATTGTAAAATTCCAAAAGCTATGACTTAAAACCCACAATTTGAAAGGGAAACAGACTCAAGTTGAACACCACATAACCTAAGGTTCCCAACTTAACCTAACCTTGGAGCTGTGTCCTTAGCCTATCCTAAGACTAAGTCTCAACCCTGTGTTAGCTGTTTCCCAGCCAGCTTCACTCCTGACTAGGTAACACTAAACATAATCATATTTTGGATTAATCATATTTTTTCACAATAACTTAATAGGAGGGAAAAATTTTATTATTGATAAATTAGCGGACTTCATCTCACTCCCTCATATGTAAATTAAAACTAAATTATTCCTCTCAAATCCACGAAGAAAACTATTGTTAGTTAAACTCAGTTACACGGGAAATAGAGAAGTATACTCTCCGTAGAAGGATATTTTTTAGAATTGAGAAGGGAAAAAATATCACCTTTATATATTCATAAATTCTGTCTAAACCGACATCCCTGAATGGTGATCGCCCAAATGGGGTTCGAGTTCTGCTCAAACTCGTTATTTCTTTCATTATCTGCAACCTCACCATCATTGCAAGCTAAGGGGTGGGGGCTTTCCGGATTCCACCTTTAATAGTTTGCCATTTAAGAAGGCCAACGGGAGGTGCGAGCCGTTGTCCACCTGCTCAAGTACTGCCCTAGTAGGGACAACGCTGGCATTGGTGAAGAGATGTGCTTATGGCACAGGAAAATTTAGAGCAGCAGTGATTGATAGGGCATTCTTTGCATTGTAGAAGGCTGCTTTTTGAAGAGGTTCCCATTCCAGGTCTTTTGGCTATACCTTGAGGGTGCCTTAGAGGTGGCCAAAGGCGATGGCTGGAAGGAAACGGTGATAAAAGTTGATCATACCCAAGAATTCTTGCAGTGCTTTGACGGTCGAGGGCGTGGGGAAGTTCAGAACAGCTGCTACTTTCTCAGGGAGTGGATGTCCTCCCTCAAGATTGATGCGGTGCCCTAAGAACGATACTTAATTTGCGCCAAAGGTACACTTGTAGTACTGAACTACAAGGCTGTATAAGTAGATGATGTAGGTGTTCCCCTTTGGAGGAAAAAGACACAAGTATGCCATGCACGTAACGTGCACAGAAAGGAAGATCCCCTAAATGCCGTCCATGAAACGGTGAAAAGTGGACCCAGCATTATGAAGGTCAAAATACGAGTAATTGAAGGTGTATGTACTAAAGGGGGTGGTGAGGGTGATCTTGGGTGTGTGTTCTGGGTTCATGGGCACCTGATAATACTCCTTCAGGAGGTGGAGTGACGAGGAAACCTTGCTTTATGCAAGTAGGAGGTCACCTTAGTGATGTTTTGGAGGATGTAGTGACCCAGTTCTGTCTGCATGTTCAGATACCTGTAATCCCAACATGGATGGAGAGAGCCATCTTTCTTCAGGACAATGTATAAGGATGATGACTATGGGCTTGAGGCCTTTTGGCAAAGGCTTATTTCTACCATTTCGGTGAACATTTGTTTGGCGGCTACAAATGATCCATTGCCAGATGCCAGAATCTGGGCGACACTGGGGTTCCCGTTATCTTTATATAGCGTTAAATAGCTGTGTTTTATGGGATCTGTTGGCGTTTGATGAAGTTACGGAAGGAATACTTCCCGGTGCGACGTGAGGA
>NC_090756.1:30895469-30905469 GCF_036898095.1 Palaemon carinicauda
CTCAAGCCTGAGGAAGGGAGACAGCACTTCTGAAACGCGAAGCTTGTTCTCTGTATTCTTTTACCCGAATATTGAATGTTACCTGATTTGTGAATTTTACATGAAAACTTTGATTCAGCAATTATTCCTGAATTTGACTACCCACCATGAAAGAAGAATTTTGCTCAGTTACTGGCTGTATGCAGTGGTCCTGAAAAGAAGATAATTAGAGCCATTGAGAACACGGAGTATAAGATCAATGCAACTGAGGCAGCCATTATTATCAACAAAACTTTTATTATTATTATTATTATTATTATTATTATTATTATTATTATTATTATTATTGTTGTTGTTGTTATTATTATTATTATTATTATTATTATTATTATTTATTATTTATTATTTATTATTTATTATTTATTATTTATCATTAGCTAAGCTATACCATACTTGAAAAAGTTGGGCTCTAACAAGGAAAAATCGCGCAGTGAGGAAAGGAAACAAATAAAGAAATAAACTACAAGAGGAGTAATAAAATATTTTCAAAACCAAGTATCAGCATTAAAATATATCTTTCCTATACAAGCTATAAAAACTATAAAAACTTTTATTTAATTTCAGATTTTTCTCTATAACTTTTAAAGCATTTTCTCTTCCAACCTTTATTGAGAAATTTGCTTTTTTGCCTAAGTTAGACGAACAACTTTTTATTTTCTTCAACAAAACAAGATAAGAGATAAATATATGGGAACTCTGACTATCTATTGCACATGATCATCTGTTTCCTTCTTCTCTCGGATCATTTGGAAGAGTTAAGCTTATCCGGGATTTCTTTTTTATCTATCTATCAAACTCCATTCTATCAAGAGAAAGGAGAAAGAGAAAAAGAAATTCTGTGAGCAAATTGATATTTTTATCCATCTTCAATTTTTTTATTATAGAATATGAGATAGACGTTCGCATCACTAATCACGAACAGACATATCCGTTTTGATCTGTTTATCTGAAAGGGGATCCACTCAACCACTGTGGAATTCAATACCTCCGGGAAAGTCCCTTTTCATAGAATTCCTAATTTTTCTATATGGAAATGTAATTGAGCGTCTAACTTCAATAGAGATTACTGATGATTAAGATATTATTGGAGCATTGGAGCATCCAATACCTTCATTTTTCTCAGGATGGTCAAGGCCAGTTCTCTCAGAGTCGAGCTTAACTCAATATGCTCTTAAAACTCTTCCCTTTTCTTAATGATAAACATTTGTAATCCCTTTCTGCTTCAAAGGCGGACTAAGTAGACTCCTTCCTATATTGGTTTCGAACTATAGTCGCCTCAGAGATTCCAAGAGAAATAAGTTCCGCCCCCTGATGACGTCATTAGCCAATCATCTTGTCTCTCGCGTTAACAGCGATCATAACATATCCCCTTAAAGGGATTGGGCTCCAGTTAGTATAGATTGGAATTTGTAAGGGGATATATGGTGACCGCTGTTAGTCTAAGGTGGGATACAACGTGATTGGCTATGACGTCATCAAGGTATGGTGCTTACTTTGCCTGGATTATTTGCGTCGATTATAAGGTGACTGAATAATTCCAGCGAGAAAACATACCTTGATGTCTGTTAGCATTTTAGTATATAAAATAATCTAGTGAAGGAGTTATTTACAATATCTAAAAATAAACATATACACAAACCAATATGATATCGAAATATTATTATGCTCAAAATAATCAATCATTCCAGTTATTGAAATTTTACTACATTCTTCTCCTCTAATGTTTTTAGGTAATTAATAATAAACTCCGTCAGCTGCAATAAAATATTTATCAACGATTTAGTTACATAAAGATTTCTTGTAATAAACTATTCGCTCTGTTGTGTTTTAATAAAGCACTTATCTATACAGATCAGTAAACAAAAGTATGCAATGTCAATTTATGAGTAAATAAATGGGTTATCAATATTTAATGGTTACTAAAAGAAAAAGTTTCTTTGATAATTGTTTGAGTTTTATAAGAGTAACAATAAATAATTACTTAGTAGAAAAGGAAGAATTTTTAATTTTTAATTACTAAACAGAATAAACACTTTCCACAACTTTTAAAAGTACAAAAGTTTATTGAAGTTTTTTCATAGTCTTTTCGTTCTTCCAGTAAAGAATTCGATATAACATTTCTTTTTCATTAAGTAAATTCACTCCACTCCTTACAAATTTATCCATTTTCGAGTATATCAACCTCCAGTTTATAAAAATTACTATGCAATCGATGGTATTTTGTTAGTAAGTTCTTAGTAATGTCAAAATATATGCACAGTATATAGCTATCTTACGTTTCATTATAATAATACTAAAACTAGTTGTTCAGTGCCTAATTTCCTATTGCTAAGGGTAGAAGTGACTCTTTAGCTATGGTAAGCAGCTCTTATAGGAGAAGGACACTCCAAAATCAAACCATTGTTTTTTAGTCTTGGGTAGTGCCATGGCGTCTGTACCAAGGTCTTCCACTGTCTTGGGTTAGAGCTGTAATGTTTGAGGGTACATGAGTTGCACTATTCTATCAGTTTCTTTATTTCCTTACTTCACTGGGCTATTTTTCCGGGTGGAGTCATTGGGCTTATAGCATCCTTCTTTTCCAACCAAGGTTTTTCAAAATGTTAAAGAAATTTGGAAACCTTTTGTAAGTGAAACTCAAGTATCTGAAAAGAAATCTGGATTAATTACCAATTGTAACTAATCTTAAACAAATCAAATCTACGAGGAAGAGGTATCCCCCTGTAATTAGGTGTCTAAAGATGAAATTAAATCCTTTCAGGATTAATTTATTAAGCAGCACACGTTCACATTGGCAAATTAGTCTTCTCTTTATCATGTCCCCCAGCTAGACCTGCTGTTTGGAACTTCACTAAAACTTAGATCATTAAGTCTTAAAGACCTCAAACATGAATTAAAGATTCTGCTCAGAGAGAGAGAGAGAGAGAGAGAGAGAGAGAGAGAGAGAGAGAGAGAGAGAGAGAGAGAGAGAGAGAGAGAGAGAGAGAGAGAGAGAGAGGTGTCTAATGCAGATAAAGTGTCATGCTTTGATATATTACCATCACTTTTATATCCTTCTCTTTCTCTTTATTTTCTTGTTCGTATCTTTTTTATCTGACATTTAATTTAAAATCACTTTTTATATTGTTGTTTTTCCCTTCTTTAGTACCTATTGTGTTGGAGGAGAGGGGTCCATTAGAAGTTGGCAGTAAATTGGACAGGAAATAGAGAGAAGCAGATCTTTCAGACTATCATCTATATCATAGGACCCACTCTCATCAAAATAATCTTTTAACTTGTCCTAATTACTCACATTTTCTCCCCAAGACCTTTATCTTCTCCAGACAACATTCTCTTTGATGGATTACATGTTTTTCTTCAAAGCAAAAACTTCGTTAATAGAGGTTTTTCAAGGAAGACTCCTCTTCTTTTTCAAGGTAGTCTCCCTTTATTTCAAGATAGTCTCCTCTTCTTTTTAAAGGTAGACTACTCTTTTTTCAATGTAGACTACTCTTTTTTCAATGTATACTCCTCTTTTAAGATAGACTCCTCTTTTTTCGAGATAGATTCATCTTTTTTTCAAAGTAGACGACTCCTTTCTTTCAAGGTAGACTCCTTTTTCAAGGTAGACTCTTCTTATTCAAGGTAGATTCATCTTGTTTCAGGATAGACTCCTCTTTTTTTCCAAGGCAGACTCCTTCTTCAAGGAAGACTCCTCTTTTAAAGATAAACTCCTCTTTTTTCCGGGCGAACTCCTTTTTTCAAGGCACACTTTTCTTTTATTCAAGGTAGACTTCTCTCTTTTTCAACGTAGACTCCTGTTTTCTTCAAGGTAAACCTTTTTTTTTCAAGATAGACTCATGTTTTCTCAATATAGACTCCTCTTTTTCCAAGTTAGACTCCAATTTTTTTCAAAGTAGACTCCTCTCTTTTCAAGATTTACTCCTTTCGCCTTTTTAGTCTCTCTTTATTTTCAATTGACATGATTCTCTCTTCATTCTTACTAATCTTAAAATGATTTATATTTTTTACTATTACTTGTCATGTGTGTTGAAATTTTCATGATACAATTTACACCATCTTATACCTACGACCAGAAACAGACTAAGTTAGAAAAACACTGAGAGTGCAGACATCCGCCACGAAAGCTTACTACGTTCAACATTTTACTTGACCTTTGACCTAGAACTTTCAGATTTGAATGCCTTCTACGTTTCAACATAACAAGTAATTCCTGGAAGTTTCACTACTCTATGAGTAAGATTGTGGTCAGGAAGTTGTTCAAAACCATACAGACAAACGGACAAACAGGGGGGGAAAACATAACCTCCTCCCAGGTTCGTTGGCGGAGGTAAAATAAAAAACTTTGTAAAACATCCGTAATAGCTCATAACAAGGGATGTCAACGTTGGCAATAAATAGGGTCACAGGAAACAACATATAGCTTTATGTGATGATATCTTGTTTTCCATGAAAATGCGATGCACTAAAAGACATAGGTAATAGATTCTTCTTGGAAAAGTGAACCTCCCTTTTTCTCTTTTCCTGCAACACATTTCTTTCTTGTTGCAAAGAAGAGAATATAATACAACAACCTATAATTCTTGTTCCGTTTGGACAATCTATTTAGCTGGATCCTTGGATTTCAATTCTTTTTATTAAAACTATGTGTTTACTATCCTCAAATCAGTTTAGAAGAACTTCCTTGTGTTTAAGTATATCTGTGATTTTTATAGTGTTTTGAGTCATCGTGCTTTAGGTAGACTGTTCTTTGTTTCCTTGATTCCTTTCCTCACTAGGCTAGTTTTCCTGGTGGAGCTCTTGGACTTATAACATCCTGCTTTTCTATCTAGAGTTGTTGGTTAGATGATAATAATAATAATAATAATAATAATAATAATAATAATAATAATAATAATAATAATAATAATAATAATAATAATAATAATGAAAGGTTTCTGTTAACGAATCTGATATACCAATAGTTTAATCCTTTACAAAACCATTTATTTCCACAAAACCATATGTATTAACCCTGGATAGGTACGATGGGTCGTTTGCGACCCCGAGCGTCAAAAAAAAACAGGTTTTTCTCACGTGACTCATCCCCGTGACTGAATTTGTGGGTGATCGACCTGCAGGAGGTGTCTCCCCTACACGCTCTAGTAGTGTCCAGATGTGCATTGCTGTAGCTGTACTCCTTCCCCGATTTCTGAGACGCGTCGGGGTCGTTCGCGTCCGAGTTTACCCTTCTAAGGTAGTTTGCATAATTATCAAAGTTATTACGTATTATGAAATTGTCGTAGAATGGTGCAACTTGTATAGGTTATCAGTTGTGGAAAGTCTTGGTGGATTGTTTGGCTACCATGTGCATGTTTTTTTTTTTAGTTAAAATGTCGTTCATCACCACGAGGACCATTTTACCTCGAGTGCCCCTTTTTCATTTTTTTTTCATTTTTTTGCCAAGTCATTTTTCCGTAAGATATTGCCAAATAGTGTCGTAAAACTTTTGCTTGTTTAGTGTTGGAAAGTGTGTCTAGATGATCTGGCTACCCATGCATGACTTTGTTTTTGTCAGATACGACGTAGTTATTGGTATATTGGGTATTTAACTGCGGTTACCAATTTCTGTTTTTTTTTTCAATATTTGTAAAAATTACTACGTAGTAAGGAATTGCCGTATATTATTCATTTTTTTTTCATGTTTATGTGTTAGAAAGTGTGCCTTGATGGTTGGGCTAACACGTGCATGTCTTTTTTTTATCTGAGATGTCGTATATTAGAATGTCGGGCATTTTACCGCGTGTGTCCCTTTTTCATTTTTTCTCATTTTTTTGCCAAGTCATTTTTCCGTAAGATATTGCGAAATAGTGTCGTAAAACTTTTGCTTTTTTAGTGTTGGAAAGTGTGTCTAGATGATCTGGCTACCCATGCGTGATTTTGTTTTTGTCAGATACGACGTAGTTATTGGTATATTGGGTATTTAACTGCGGTTGCCAATTTCTGTTTTTTTTTTTCAATATTTGTAAAAATTTACTACGTAGTAAGGAATTGCCGTATATTATTGATTTTTTTTTCATGTTTATGTGTTAGAAAGTGTGCCTTGATGGTTGGGCTAACACGTGCATGTCTTTTTTTTTTATCTGAGATGCCGTATATTAGAATGTTGGGCATTTTTCCGCGAGTGCCCCTTTTTATTTGTTTTGCATTTTTTTGCTTAGTCATGTTACCGTAAGGAATTGGCAAGTAGTGTCGCAAAACTTATATTTTTATAGTGTTGGAAAGTGTTTCTAGATGATCTAGCTACCCATGCCTATTTTTTTTTTAGCCAGATATGGCATATATATAAGTATGTGTTCGATTTTCCTGTGATTGCCATTTTTTCGTTTTTTCCCATTTCTTTCAAAATTACTACGTACTAAGGAACTATCACAGAGTAATATTTCATTTATATGTTTATTTGTCGGAAAATATGCCTTGATGGTTTGCCTAGCACGTGGCTGAAATTTTTTTTTCTGAAATGCCGTATATTAGAATGGCCATTTTTCCACGAGTGCCCCTTTTTATTTGTTTTGCATTTTTTTGCTTAGTCATGTTACCGTAAGGAATTGGCAAGTAGTGTCGCAAAACTTATAATTTTATAGTGTTGGAAAGTGTGTCTAGATGATCTGGCTACCCATGCCTATCTTCTTTTTTTAGCCAGATATGGCGTATATATAGGTATGTGTTCGATTTTCCTGTGATTGCCATTTTTTCGTTTTTTCCCATAACTTTCAAAATTACTACGTACTAAGGAACTATCACAGAGTAATTATTCATTTAGATGTTTATTTGTCGGAAAATGTGCCTTGATGGTTTGCCTAGCACGTGGCTGAATTTTTTTTTTCTGAAATGCCATATATTAGAATGTTAGCCATTTTTCCGCGAGTGCCCCTTTTTATTTGTTTTGCATTTTTTTGCTTAGTCATGTTACCGTAAGGAATTGGCAAGTAGTGTCGCAAAACTTATATTTTTATAGTGTTGGAAAGTGTTTCTAGATGATCTGGCTACCCATGCCTATCTTTTTTTTAGCCAGATATGGCGTATATATAGGTATGTGTTCGATTTTCCGGTGATTGCCATTTTTTCGTTTTTTCCCAATTCTTTCAAAATTACTACGTACTAAGGAACTATCACAGAGTAATGATTCCTCTAGATGTTTATTTGTCGGAAAATTTTGTTTACTTTTTTTTTGATTGAATATCATCAAATTTTTTTAGCTAAAATATTGTTTTACATTTTTTTTTTCGATTTTATTTCCCTTCAAAAAAAATTTTTTGGGTCAAAATTTTAATTTTATAGTCGTAAAATAATCGACAATTATCCAGCAACCCACCATACAATTTTTATGCATATCCAATAATAATTAGATTAGTAAATAACACCTTGAAATTGACATACCCTTCCTACATTTCAAGTAGCAGATTAGGGAGTCTGAGTCAGTGTGGTTGGCGGCCATTTTGTGGACATATCCGAAGCGTAAGCTGCCCTATCTATATATATTCTTGTTCCCTATAGAATTTGTGATATTTTGGTATATTTTTACCTGCATAAATATCATATTATATATTAAATATATGTATTTTTTTACGAAATTTCTAAGTACTCAAAAAATTACCTTTAGATATGGCCCCTGATATAAATGTAATTTACAAAATAATGAAGATTTTTTTACATATTTTTATTTTAGGATAACATATGTTTATTCCCTAAAAAAATTAGGGTACCCAAAAAAATTCATGAAATTTGGACAAATTTTTTTGGCCAAAAAAAGTTACCCTTTTTTTCTCATTTCAGATCTTCACCTCCATGGGTCTGACTTCATCCAAAATACATCAAGATGTGTCCTAAACATTCAAGAATCAATTCCTAAAAGGATTTGTGTATATATGTATAAACTTTTTTTTTATGAATTTTTATGTCAGGTCTTTTTTTTTCTACTTAATTTTTTAAAATATTTATAATAAATAGTTTTTCTGCAGATGAGTAGTATTTATCTTTACAGTTGTTTTAAGCATTCATTGAAGTTTTTTTTTGGCAAAAGAAAAAAGGAGGTTACTGCAAAAACTGATTTTTCAAGAATTTTTTTTGGCGTCGGGGTCGTTCGCGTCCGAGTATACCCTTAAAGGGGTGTCCGAGGAGCGTACCTATCCAGGGTTAAATTTCCCTCCACTCTATAAATTCACGCGGCCAACATCCATCAAAGGCTAATTTCGTGATCTGAATATCTTATGGCGTTGGGTGTCACATATGTTTCATCTTTTCACTTCCACTGGAAATTATATTGGCCACGTGGGCCACTTGATATCTCTTAGGGGATGTCGTAGGAGTACTGTCTGTCTTTATATGGATTCTATTGCGTTTGGTATAGATATACCTAAATGTAGTAAGTACTTGTGTATATACATATATATATATATATATATATATATATATATATATATATATATATATATATATATATATATATATATATATATATATATATATATATATATATATATATATATATATATATATATGTGTGTGTGTGTGTGTGTGTGTGTGTGTGTGTATTATAGAAAAAAATATCAGATTTATAATGTCTTCAAAATATACCAACCAACACATGTGATCTAGAAAATCTTCTCTGGAAATGAAGAAATAAAGTATATATGCTCTCAAATAAAATATAAAGCTGTGCGAGGGGGCAGTCAGGTGATAACTGAGAAACAGTGTAAATGCATCTATCTTTATTTCAACAGCTATCGAGCATTTCATACAATACTTTCACTGTAAGAAGGTCACAAAAACTCAAACAGATTATTGCATAAAAAAAAAAACAGGCTCAAACCAGTTCTATTGACAGTGGGGTGTAGAGCACTACATACAATAAAAAAAGATACGTCACAATATACCAGTGTGAAACACGTGTGGTACATGATTCTCCCCTAAAAATTACACATATCAAATAGGTCTCCCTTGCCTTGAGAGGCACACTGTAGTTGGGTCATCTGGCTGGAGGTATGCAGGTTTTAGGTGATCAATGGAGACCCAGTCTTTGCTACGCATGTTGAGGAGGAATGTTTTTGGCGTACTACGGATCACAAGGAATGGGCCCATGTAAGGGGCATTGACTGTGGCTTGCTAGATTGCAGATCTGTCAGTATGTGTTGCTTAGCTGAGGCTTTTAAGGTTGGCGGCGTGGAGGGAATTTTCTCACAACGGGACTTAGGTGCTGGAGATTGCCGGAAAAGGTTGCAGACGGGAAAAACTCGTCATGAACGACCCCAGGTAGCCATACACCATTTCAGCTGCAGAGAAATTCAGGGCATTTCTAGAAGTGATCCTTTGTCCCAGGAGGACCCAGGAAAGCTGGATAAACCAATTGGAGCCCTTGCAGTGGGACATTAAAGCTGCTTTGAGATATGGTGAAATGTTCAACCATTCCATTGGCAGCAAAGTTGTATGCGTTCGTCTGATGAAGGGTGACTTCCAGTAGATGTAATAATAATGTCCACAATTGATATGGTAAAGAAGTATCCCTGTTGGAAGTAATATGATCATGGATATCAAATCTCGCCATCCATCCTAAGAGTTTCCAGGGGAATGGCTTCAGGACAACGAGTGGAGCAGTTGATGGCCGTAAATGAGTAACGAAACCCTAGTGATGGGGGTAAGGAACCTACAACATCGAAGTGCATGTGGGTAAAGCACCACTAAGATTGAGCAAAGGTGCTCACTCCTGAGTCCGCGTGTTAATGCACTTTAGAGGTTTGGCATGAAGTACAGGTGCAGACCCAATCCTTAGCATCCTTAGTATTGTCATACCAAATGAACTTTGTCTTCAGTATCTGTGCAGTAGAATGGCGCGAGGGTTGTGAAATTCCATGAATGAAATCAAACACCTTTCAGTGCATGGGAGAAGGTATCTATGGTCTAGGTCTACCAGTACTGACATCTCAGA
>NC_090756.1:30910469-30932969 GCF_036898095.1 Palaemon carinicauda
ATAAATATATTTTCTTTCCTATAATCAGTCAAAAATTTGCATTAGATTTCCTATTGTTCAAATGAATAGACAAATGATAATAAGATTGCTAATAACAGATCATTCTTTTTCCCAATTGTACTTTCGGGTAATATCGGTAAAATAGAAAAAATAAAAAATAACGACAAATAAAAAATTTCTAGTTTCATATATAAAATTCCATCTAAAGAAAAAGAGGTAATCATTCTAATTAAATTGATAAATAGATCTTGACCTATAGGATTAGGTAACAAATCCCAGAATCTCATCTCCTAAAAGCCCTAAATTCTCCATATTTTTTTTTGTCTCCAAAAAGGAATTGATATTTATGGCTTGCTTTTGTGAATTGAAATTCTTGGTGAAGTTGTTCGGTTTCGTTAATCTTGAACCAAAGCCAGTTGAAAGAGCAATATGTGTTTTCAGACCTCCGCCAATGAAGGTTGTAAAATTTTTACTCATGTCTACGGACCAAGCTTTCCCTCTTTTATATGCTGACCGCGAATGAATCTACTGTATAATAATAATAATAATAATAATAATAATAATAATAATAATAATAATAATAATAATAATAATAATAATAATACCCAGAATCACTATCCTGATCGTGATCACCTTCAATACTTAATAAGTTAATTATGAGACATTCTATACATAATAATGTTATCATTATTAAAATTCAAAGCATGTTCCTCTATTCTGAAATTAACTTCCTGTTTCATGTTTTCTTATTATTCTTTTTTTCCGGGGGGAATTTATTGGATTCTACGGTTGATGTTCGAAATTCTTTTCATAATTATTCTCTTCAACGATGGAAGTTCTTACTTTTCCTGCTTTGTACTCTAAAAGGATTGGTGGATTATTTGGATAAAATATTAAAATCACCAGTGCCAGTGATAAAATTATAATTATATATATATATATATATATATATATATATATATATATATATATATATATATATATATATATATATATATATATATATATATATATATATATATATATATATATATATATATATATATATATATATATATATATATATATATATATATCGTGACAGGCCGAGAGAGGGTTGTGAACACAAAGGCAGGATGGAATCAACTGAGTACTTTATTAAGGAACACTCTCCTTTATATACAAAACCTCAAGGCAACAGGACATAACATGTTCGAGAGACAGACAATGTTACAGAGCAAAACCGGAGACATGATTATTCCGGTTCTTTTTAGTGTGTTGTAAAAGCGCAGATACAAGCATAATATATACAAAATAATTTATGTACGATCGTGTGACACACGGTTGGTACATGGCTCCCCCCCTAAAAATGACATACTGTACATGTTAAATAGGGCGCCCTGATCTAGAGAGGCGAACTGTAGGCAGGTCATCTGGCAGAAGATAAGCAGGTTATAGACAATCAATGGAGACCCAGTCTTCTTTGCCCCAAATGTTAAGTAGGAATGCTTTCTGACTGCGTCGGATCACAAGGAAAGGGCCCGTGTAAGGGGGCATTAGTGGTGGCTTGCATGTGTTGTTGCATCGAGGGCGTCTTTAGGAGTGGTCCTTAGTCCCAGGAGGACCCAGGGAAGCTGAGTAAACCAGTTGCAATCCTTGCAGCGGGACATCAAAGCTGCTTTGAGGGTGCGAAGAAAACGTTCAACCATTCCATTGGCAAAAGAGAACGACAAGCACCCGAGTCTACCAAAAATCGCACGCCCATTCCTGCATCCTGTAAAAAGAAAAGATTAGAAACACGGGAGGCCACCGACACATGCGATGGCCTACTTAGACGTTTTTTGGCCACTGACAATCCTTGGCACATTTCTTCGCAGTTGCCCCGAATGTGAAATGGTAGTAGCAAAACTGCGGCGGATGGGAGGTAGTAAGTGGCTGTAGATGTCATTCGTTGGGACGCGAGCGATTGGTGGGTGGTGGGCGGCTTTGTCGTCTCTTCGGTACGTCACGGGGTAGGCGTGTATGTCCTACGGCATTCATGTCAGCTTTGGTTGACGTTGAATAGGCATCCTCTTCGTCAAGGGGTGGAGGCGTTGATGGAGGTCTTGAAGTGGCTGTCCATAAGGGCGACGGCTCTGGTCATCAAGTCCTTTATGGGTAAACTATTGACATCGGGTATGGCAGTGCATACTGGTTCGGGTAAACGGCGTATCCAAAGGGCACGAAGTAGGTTCACCTCACGAGGAGAGCTGTGTGCGGCAGGTTGAAGGCGAGTGATACTGGTCATTTCCCCGAGGGCACCCTTTGGTCCCATAACGGTTGTTGCGAGATCTGAAAAAGCTTTGCTATACGGGCGGCTGGCGACGGCAAGTACTGCTGCAGAAGGTGTGTTTTGAGGGCGTAATACGCTATTGGTGTGTCTCCTTGTTCACAAAGCCAGTCGGATATTTCTGGTAAGGTGTCCTCGGGTATCTCCGCGAGAACATAATCCGCTTTGGTGGTTGAGCGAGTCACTCCCCTGATACGAAAGTGGACTTCTGCGCGCTGAAACCAAGCAAACGCCTCTCCGTTGGCAAACGATGAAAGTTTGAATGGAGCGGCCGCAGCACCAACTGCCGTAGAGTCCGCCATAGTACCAACAATGACGGGGCGAGGGGGTGGGGGTGGAAGGCGGTGGGAGCGAGTCGACTTCCGGGGTCACCAATGTGAAGGGCCGAGAGATGGTTGTGAACTCAAAGGCAGGATGAAATCAACTGAGTACTTTATTAAGGAACACTCTCCTTTATATACGAAACCTCAAGGCAACAGGACATAACATGATCGAGAGACAGACAATGTTACAGAGCAAAACCGGAGACATGATCATTCAGGTTCTTTTTAGTGCGAGGGTGGAGCGCAGATACAAGCATAATATATACAAAATAATTTATGTGCGATCGTGTGACACACGGTTGGTACAATATATATATATATATATATATATATATATATATATATATATATATATATATATATATATATATATATATATATATATATATATATATATATATATATATATATATATATATATATATATATATATATATATATTCGGTGTATATGTGTTTCTTTAAGGATGTTTGAGAACAGTTGCTTGTTTGAAGTTCTATACCAATACCCTATTCCTTGAAGAAACTTCAGAATCTCCAAGACTTGACACAGGTCTTCCAGTTCATAATAACTTCTCCCCCTGAAATAAATCTTCCAATACTTTAAAGGCCATTCGTAGAGTTTGAAGGGACTCACCCATATCCATGGTTGGGTTTCGGCAACAAAATAAACCCCTTTATATATATATATATATATATATATATATATATATATATATATATATATATATATATATATATATATATATATATATATATATATATATATATCGTCGTCCGAGAATTTCACCTACGAAAATTCCACCCACGAAAATTCCACCCACCAAATTCCACCCACGAAAATTTCACCCATGTAAAATTCCACCCACGAAAGTTCCACCCATATTTTCTATATTTCTTATTTTCTTCAATTTATTTAATCATTAGACCAAATGAAACTTTCATTATTTCATATCAGTAACTGAAGGTTTAAATGTTAACAATTTTTTTACTATATATATATATATATATATATATATATATATATATATATATATATATATATATATATATATATATATATATATATATATATATATATGTGTGTGTGTGTGTGTGTGTGTGTGTGTATGCTTGTGTGTGTATGTTTGTGTGGTAGTGTGTGTAAGTGCATGTATGTGCACGTTTATTTCCAGTAAAATATAAAATATCGTTCTTACCTAACTTCCCAAAAATATATTAAAGAAAAGTACCGAGAATGCGTAAGTATTTTCCTGAAATTAAATGATCACTTTTCCAAAGCTTTGGCCAACATCATTAAGGGACTTGATCGCTATAGTAGTGGTCGTTCCTATAACGACCAAGTGCAAGACGACAGGCGAGTAGCTTTAAAAGAAATTATGAATTTATCCGAAGGACAGTGGAAAGCCGACACGGTGTATTTTCATCATAAGCCAGAGAAATAATATGAATTTATATGAAGGACAGTGGAAAACCGATATAGTGGATTTTTATCATAAGCTGACTGCCAAAAGACCATTTGTATTTAACAAGCATTCCTTTATAAATATGTTTATATATATGTGTCTGTGTGTATGTGTGTGTATGTGTGTGTGTGGGTATGTCAACAAACAACAATACATAAAGCCGTTTTTAATCTACTGCAGGTCAAAGGCCTCAGCCATGTCTCTAGTCATACCAAGGGCTTAGCTATCTGCATCAATACATTAGTCTTTGCGGATATGTGATGGTGGTAGACCTCTATCAATTCCCTCTCCTGCCAATGATATTTCATCTTCCATTGCATAATCCATTCTCATCATCTCTCCTCTACCATTCCCAACTGTTCTATGCGTGATAAAATCCATGAAGAGGATAAACAATGCATGTGACAACACGTTTCCTTGGAGTACCCCACTGTTCATTGGAAATTTATTTGATAGGACTCCAATAACATTAACTTTGCATTCCCTATGCTCATAAACACACTAAATAGAATTTATATGTTTATGATAAACTACATAATAACGCAGAATTCTACAAAACTGGCCGGTACACACTATCAAAGGCTTTTTCATATTCTGCAAATGTCATCATATGGGGATTTCTATATTCTAGAGATTACTGTACAATACGTCTTTAAATTAAAACATGATTAGTAATTGCAATCAGTCAGATCTCCCATTTTTGCCATTTTCACCAACACTCCTAACTCCCATTCATCAGGTTTTGTCTTTTCACGCCACATTTTACAAAATAATCTTGTATGAATTCTGGGAGTCACTTCATTTTTAGGCAAATATCATCTCAGCAGTTATTCCATAGTATCCAGGGGCGTTCTTATTAATTTTAGCTTTGACTTCAAACACGCTGAATTTATTCATGGGCACATCAAGGTCTTCCTCTGCTTTTGGTATATCAATCAAATTATTCCCCTCATATCTCCTATGCATGACCCTAATAAAGTGTTCCATCTAGCGTTGCCTTTCTTCATCTTCTGTTATTATGAGATCCCTCTCTCTTTTTTATGAGTATATGCTTCTTCTTTTTTGCCCCCTTACAAATTTCATTAATAATTCAATGAGCAATTCTCACACCAAAGCTACTCCCTGAATTCATAGCTTTCTCCGCCTCATCTGTTTTACCTTATAAATATTCCTTTTGCCAATTCACCAAGACCCTCAAACCCCATCTCATTCTCTATACCTTGACTATTTTTTCCAACTTAAGCATTAAGGTCCCAAATCACAACTTCCATACTTCTCTCTGGAATGTCATCTAATAAACTTTGAAAATTTAATTTCTTTCAAGTGCCGTCTTAAAGTTTCTATATTCTTGACCGGATTGGTAGTCATGTCTTGACCTCGATTAGTTATTTGGCAGTGAGCTTATGATGAAAATCCACTATATCGGTTTTCCACTATCCTTCATAAAAATTCATATTATTTCTCTGGCTTATGATGAAAATACACCTTGTCAGCTTTCCACTGTCCTTCGGATAAATTCATAAAATTTCTTTTTTTTTTTTGGTTAAGACCACATCGTCCGCTTCCCATTGCCCTTCAGATAAATTGTTATTATTATTATTATTATTATTATTATTATTATTATATATATATATATATATATATATATATATATATATATATATATATATATATATATATATATATATATATATATATATATATATATATATATATATATATGTGTGTGTGTATATATATATATATATATATATATATATATATATATATATATATATATATATATATATATATATATATATATATATATATATATATATATATATATATATATATATATATATATATATATATATATGTGTGTGTGTGTGTGTGTGTGTGTGTGTGTATATATATACACACACACACATATATATATATATATATATATATATATATATATATATATATATATATATATATATATATATATATATATATATATATATATATATATATATATATATATATATGTGTGTGTGTATATATATATATATATATATATATATATATATATATATATATATATATATATATATATATATATATATATATATATATATATATATATATATATATATATATGTGTGTGTGTGTGTGTGTGTGTGTGTGTGTGTGTGTGTGTGTATATACACACACACATATATATATATATATATATATATATATATATATATATATATATATATATATATATATATATATATATATATATATATGTGTGTGTGTGTGTGTGTGTGTGTGTGTGTGTGTGTGTTTGTGTGTGTGTGTGTGATTATTACCCCTTATAATATTTGCATTTGTCTTTGAGTCTATTCCCAAGTATACCATCCCAACATCGCTCTTGCCACGCGTTCAGTTCCAACCGAACGGTACAAACACATCTCTCCACCCCAACATTAGCGAGCAGAGTAGGGCATAAAATTCAGGTATAAAACTGAAATAGTAACCTTCCAAGGAAATTAGAATAGCCAACCAGAAAAATATAACTTTGTTTTTTCTTTTTGAAAGAGCCACCTCTCTTTTTTTTTTTTTATTTTTTTTTTTTATTTTTTTTTCGTTCTGCTTCTGTTGGTTACTCGGCCATCTCCCAATCCGGTGAGTTCCTTGATATTTTATTGGGTGGGATTGGCAATTATTATTATGAGGTTTTCAAGAGAAGTCGCTTCGTAACGAGGTTTTTTATTCAGATAATTTTGATAATTTTTGTAAAGGTAATTTTAATAGTTTTGTTAATAAAAATAATTCTAATAATTTTGATAATAATAATAATAATAATAATAATAATAATAATAATAATAAAATAAAGAGAGTAGCAACAAATAAAAAATAATGATAATAATAATAATAATAATAATAATAATAATAATAATAATAATAATAATAATAATAATAATAATATTTGACTAGCTTAGGTATTATGTCAGCTGAGATATATTTTATTTACATTTGACGTTTATTTTACCAAATCTACGATATTAGTATTATTATCAGGAAAATATCCGGAGAAAACATTTAATTTTATGGACTATATCTAGACTTAGCAACAGTTATTATCCTTCCTTTTCAATTAGAATGAATTAAATCTTGCTATCTTTCAACTGTTAACATGAGCTATAAAATCCAATTAAAATCCAAGCAAAGACAATAAAGATATCTTATGAATGTTAATGATAATTTATTCATTAAGAATTCAAGGAAAGGAAAAAAAGGTCTACCTGGACAGAATATAGCATTATTTTCTTCACAAGCATGATATTGGTTATGATATTTACAACTCATTTTGACCAGTTTCCATTCTCTGAAACACATAAACGTAAAGGTAATATAGGAAATGCTACAACAAAGAAATAAATCATCAAGTTAATTTAGCCATAACATGGAAAGTATAATCAAACTTACAATAATTGACACGGTCTCCCTCATGCTGAGCTGGCAGAAATACAAAGTTTTTAACTGAAGAATAGAGTATATTAGTATTATTATTATCATCATTATTATTGTTATTATTATTATTATCATTATTATTATAAGCTAAGCTATATCCCTAATCAGAAAAGCAATATATATATATATATATATATATATATATATATATATATATATATATATATATATATATATATATATATATATATATATATATATATATATATATATATATATACTTATATCATATGATAATCTATATATCATTATCATCTCCTCCTACGCTTATTGACGCAAAGAGCCTCGGATAGATTTCGCCAGTCGTCGTTATCTTGGGCTTTCAAATCAGTACTTTGGCATTCATCATCTACTTCACACTGCATAGTCCTCAGTCATATAAGCCTTGGTCTTCTAACTCTTCTAGTGCCTTATTTGAATGAGACACTCTTGGGGAGTGTGAAGAGCGTGCCCATACCATCTCCCTATACCGTTCAACATAAACCCATCCAAATATGGCACTTGAGTAATCTCACTTATAGTCTCATTTCTATCCTGCCCCGCCATTTCTACATTATTATGATATATATACATATGTATCCAAGAATATACACATACACACGCACACACACACACACACACACACACACATATATATATATATATATATATATATATATATATATATATATATATATATATATATATATATATATATATATATATATATATATATATATATATATATATATATATATATATATATATATATATATATATATATATATATATATATATATATATATATATATCTATATATAACGGATTTTGAGCGAAGCGAAAAATCTATTTTTGGGTTAGGTAGCCATGTTGTCCTAATGGAAGTTCGTATTAAGTAGCTTCCTAGTGTATATTTGGATACAGTGATATTCCCAGAGAATTTTACCTTTAGGTATCCAGAATTCTAACTCTTGGAGCGAATATCCCTAAATTAGTCTAGCAGGGATATCGCATAATATCAGAAGACCTATCCTTGACACTCCACATAGCTATCTTCACCCCGAACAGTATTAACACTTCGAGGGGTTACAGTGGCATGAATTTAAAGACGAGAATGAAAAGAGAGCCATTCATAAGGTATCTCTCCTATCCCATTTCGAGTGTGTATATGATGATGACGGCAGCGCCATCTTTATTCCTTGTAGCAATACACGAGGTTCTACAGATACTGTATTGTAGGGTGGTGTCAATAAGAACGTTTTAAAATTAAAAGGAATGATGGGTCCATCAGGATGACATGGCTACCTAACCCACAAATAGATTTATTGCTTCGCTCAAAATCCGTTTTTTGGACTCAGGCCATGTCGTCCCAATTGACGTTTACCAGAGCATTACTGTATCTGTTGATTCTCAACCGGTTCTGTTCCCTCAAGAAAGTATTTTCCTGGTCCGTCTAGACCTAGAGACCTATGATGTTGCCGTCATACATCATTTCATCTAAGCATGAACTATGTTAGTGCTTCCTGCCCCCTACAGGGAAGAGTCGTACAAGACTCTGGAAAAAGTCTCGAGGAGTACAAATTAACTATGGCTGACTAAATGACAAGCTTGTATAGTGGTTCACCCTATACATTATAAAGCAAGGTTTGTATAAAGAGTCACCAATGTCAGTATGAATTCCTGACATCTCCCCCAGTGTGTCTACTCTTATTAAACTATCGTTGTATTCATATAGGAACACATTTTGAATCTCTACCACCATCCCCTTAGGGTACAACCTTAATCCTTCCTAAAGAAGGATTAACTGGAATGGATTTTTGCTTGAAGAAAGGAACAATCTTAAAAGACGTTTCATGTTTAAATTATCCATATTTTATACTTAATGCTCAGTACATTTCTAATAAAATGAGTGTGGGCGAATAAGACACAGGGCTCACTATGAACTCGTTTATTAAAAATTTAATAAACATATATATGAGTCAACATTTATAGAATTTATAAAATGTGGACGATATCCATTAAAGCATAAAGAAAACAGTAAACAGAAAATATTGTTTCGCCTAAAAGGAAACAGATTTGCCACTTTAATTGAATAATTAATAATATTGATACAGTCTGTATTACTGTTTATTTACACTAGCGTATGAAACGCTTGGCACAAGTGTCCGTATTATGCTTTAGTTCACCAAAGTCAATGGAATAGTTCGTAAGGACACGTTAGTGGCCTATCACTTAGTGTGTAGTAACAGTCTGTGACTACACACCTACCCTATTTATTAATCGTCCCAAATTAATTTCACTGTTCCTCGCAGATTTAAACATAAGGTTCAAGAATTCTACCTGCTGCTACCACAGACCTCTTGAGTTGCTCCACTTGCTTCCCATAGTGCATGAAGAACACCTTGGATAACTACCAGCCGGTGTACGAACAAAGATGTTCTAAGTCCATATAATTAAAAAAAATTTATGGAAGAGGAAACTTTCCACGGATCATGACTTGCGGGTGTACTGTCTGGATCCGCTCTGTGAATAGAATAGGTGAGTTTCACCCTTGGTTGTTTCAGAGATAAATTTGAACCCGAGGTTTCTCCTCTGAACAGCTCTCCTCCTCCAAAGTCTGAAGTTCTATGAAGATAGACATTTAAGAACTCCACTGGACATAGAGATGCATCTTCCTTCAGAGGGCAGGTTCTCTAAGGACCCCACCTGTTGGTGGGTAGCTTGTTCTTGGCAAGAAACGTTGGGTCTGGAAACGGATTAAGTTCTCCCCCTTTCAAGAACTGAACGTGGCCTTTCTTTCTCAATAGAGACACTATTCCATTAACTCTAGCCACCGAAGTGAGTGCAAACAGAAACATAACTTTTTTAGTTAAATCGTTCAAAGTGCACTCCTCATTATTCATTATTGATGCAAATTAGGAACCTTATCTAGTACCTATGAAATGGGTCTTGGAGCCGCTGAAGGTCTAAGCTTAGCACAGACCCTCGGAATTTTATTAAAAATGTCGTTAGAAAGGTCGACCTGAAAGGTATAAAGTATCGGTCTTTTCAAGGCAGACTTGCATGTTGGCTGCTAAACCTTACTCATGAAGGTGAATAAAGAAAATAAACAGAAGTCTATCAAGAATTCTATTGGTTTCTTCGCCTTGACAAAAGACATCCACTCTTCCATGATGACTCTTATTGTCTTCTGGTAGATTTGGACTTAAATTTCTCCAAAAAGTCTATACTGTCTCTTGATATCCCGCAGCTTTTTTTCATCGTTAGTTAGAGAAAATCATGAGATGCAGGTTCCGGGTTTTCTGTGATGAAGCGAAGACAGTTGACTTCTGTACTCTCTGAGTCAGGGTTGGATCAGGTAGCGGTACAAACTTCAGTCGTAGTTCCAATGCCCGAGGGAACCAAACGCTGCTTGGGCACTTGTGGGCCACTATTGCCACTTTCCCTTTGAAGGATCTCATGTTGAGGACCTTCAAAAGGAGGTTGTGCGGAGGGAACAGGTAAATCCTGGACCATATGTTCCAGTCTAGGGACATAGCGTCCACTGCTTCCGCTTGCGGATCCTCCTACGGGGACACATAACGATGTGTTTGCTTTTTGTCTTTCATCGCAAAGAGGTCTATCTGCGGTTCCGGGACTTGGCTCAAGATGAAGGAGAACGATCCTGCTCCTAGGGACTATTCTGACTCTACAAGTGTGAACATAGATAGAGCGTCCGCTGTCACATTGCGGACCGTTTGAATGTGAACTGCTGACAAGAGCCATTTCTTTCATTCTGCCAAACGGAATATGGCCAACATCACTTGGTTGATTTGAGGCGATCTCGACCCTTGTCGATTCAGGCATCTCACTATCACCTCGCTGCCTAGAATCAATCTTATGTGTGTTGAGTTGCGAAGAAAAACTTTCTTTAGTGTCAGAAGTACTGACATGGCTTCAAGAAAATTGATGTGAAATGACTTGAAAAGATTGGACCAAGCTTCATGGACTCTCTTCTAGTGAGAGAGTGGCCTCCCCAGCCTTCCTTTGAAGCGTTTGTATGGATAGTAACAGACGGGGGAGGAGGTTGAAGAGGTATCGATACCTTCATTTGCTTGGCTTTGGACCACAGCTTGAGAAGCGTTCGCAGTCGAGTCGGTAGTGGTCTCTTTAGATCTCTTCGCGCGTTTGATGAGTATTTTCTCCAGACTCCTGTTGCAACCTTTAGCTGTGATCTTAGCACTGGATCTGTTATCAAAGCAAACTGTAGAGCCCAGCACTCTCTCCTGTTCGCATCTTGATATCCGTTTGGATTTCAATAGTCTCTTGACAGATCCAGCTATTTTTTTCCTCTTCTTCCCAGGAGTGGAAAGTCGATGTGACTCCAAATTCCAGTGGATTCACAACCACTGAAATTTTTGAGCTGGAGATAGTCAAGACTTTTTGATGTTGATGTTGAATCCCATATGTTCCAGGAACTGGATCACTATCTTAGAGGCTTGCATGCATTCTGTCCTGGATGCTGCTCACACCAGCCAGTCGTCCAAGTAGGCCACTACTTGGATCCTCTTTAGGCGTAATTGATGGACGGTTGCGTTCGCTAGCTCCATGAAAATCCTTGGGGCTATGTTTAGCCTGAATGATATGGCTCTGAAGGCGTAAAATCTTCTTTGTGACTTGAACCTTAGGTAGGAGGAGAGGTGACGATTAATTGGAACATGCCAATAAGTGTCTGACAAGTCTATGGAGACGATGTATGCCCTTTTTGGGCAGTAGGGTCCTTATGTGTTGAAGTGTGAGCATCCTGACCTTTTAGTTCACAATGAACTTGTTGATTGGTGACAAGTCCATAATGACTATTAGTTTTCTGAGTCCTTCTTTGGAACACAAAACAGCCTTCCTTGGAACTTGAAGGACTTTACTTTTTGGATTACTCTTTTTTTCTAAGAGTTCTCGGAGATATTCTTCCAGAATGGGGGTAGAGTGTTGGAAGAACTGAGGAAATGGAGGTGGAGGACTGTTCCAGCTCCAACCTAGTCCATTGTTTATTAGGCTATGGGCCAAGGAATCGAAGGTCGAACGATCCCTAAATAGATGTAGACTCCCTCCTACTGGAGGCATCTCACTTCTGCTGTTGTGGACCTGAGGCCTTGCCTCCTTGACCGCGTCCTCCCCTGAATCCCCTTCCCCTTGAAGGGCGTCTAGAAGAAACTCTGGCTGTTCCTCTAGTTTTTGAGCAAAAGGAAGAAGTCTGCCTTTCAAAAGCGGGGTTAAAAACTGGCGACTGTGTCGCCACTTGTTGAGGTATCAACTGGTACGTGGTTGAAGGTGTGCCACTATCTGAGGCACTACGGTCACTGGAAGTTACTGTTTTTGCTGTCGGTAGGGCTTAGCCGGCCGAGAGGATAGCCTAGGCCTTTTTGTCTTCTTCTTGGGTAGGAGACCCTCATCCGAATAAGACTTTCTCTTAAGATTTAAACTCCACTTTTGGAGAAGGTTCCTATTCTCTGTGGCGGCTTTGTCTACTACCTCTTTAACTACTTCGTTGGGAAAGAGGTCTTTACCCCATAGGTAAGAGGAGATCAGTTTCCTCAGTTCGTACCTCACCGCAGCCGAGGCGAACACGAACTCTCTACAGGCTATCCTAGCTTTAATAAAGCTATAGAGATCATTTGGAACTGTGGCCAGATGGGTTTTGGCCACTACTATGAACATGTCCGGTTTCTTGGGGTCACTTGCCATCGTTTCTAACGTCATTTGCAACGACATCGATGTCGCAAGTCTATCTTTCGTCTCTTGCTCTCTGCGCAGGAGAAACTCCGACAGCTTTGGAAGTTCCTCGCCAAACTGACGTTCGGCAATATCAGCTTCCAACTTCCCGACTGAGAAGGTAAGGTGAACGCCCTTCCAGTCTTTTTGGCCCAATGGTAAGGTCAGGGATAACGGCTTGCATTCCTCCAGGGAGGGGCATGGTTTCCCTGCATCCGCCGCCTTCAAGGCTGCCTTATATCCCTTTTTCATGAATGGAAAGGCTCTGGTTGGAGAGGCCACAAGGGAGGGAAGCTTCTTACTCAAAGCTGGCACCTTTGAGTTCGTGATGCCCCTCTCTTTCATTGAGCTCGCTAGTAATGCCTGTGCTTTATTATGGTCAAGGAATATGACCTCCTTCGGCTCCGTTTCCTCCTTTAAGGCTGGGTCCTTCCTTAGACGGACATAGCAGTCCGGGTAAGAGTCTTTGTTGGGCCAAAATTCCACATCTTCCAGGGGAATTGAGCCCAGCTTCTCCGATATAACAATCTTCCCGTTTGTCATTGGCATGTGTTCGGCATACCTCCAAGGATTGGTATCCGAGCACAAAGGAAGATCCTTCACGTTGTCGCTTCTGGGACCCACGTCATGACTTGCGGGTGTACTGTCTGGATCCGCTCTGTGAATAGAATAGGTGAGTTTCACCCTTGGTTGTTTCAGAGATAAATTTGAACCCGAGGTTTCTCCTCTGAACAGCTCTCCTCCTCCAAAGTCTGAAGTTCTATGAAGATAGACATTTAAGAACTCCACTGGACATAGAGATGCATCTTCCTTCAGAGGGCAGGTTCTCTAAGGACCCCACCTGTTGGTGGGTAGCTTGTTCTTGGCAAGAAACGTTGGGTCTGGAAACGGATTAAGTTCTCCCCCTTTCAAGAACTGAACGTGGCCTTTCTTTCTCAATAGAGACACTATTCCATTAACTCTAGCCACCGAAGTGAGTGCAAACAGAAACATAACTTTTTTAGTTAAATCGTTCAAAGTGCACTCCTCATTATTCATTATTGATGCAAATTAGGAACCTTATCTAGTACCTATGAAATGGGTCTTGGAGCCGCTGAAGGTCTAAGCTTAGCACAGACCCTCGGAATTTTATTAAAAATGTCGTTAGAAAGGTCGACCTGAAAGGTATAAAGTATCGGTCTTTTCAAGGCAGACTTGCATGTTGGCTGCTAAACCTTACTCATGAAGGTGAATAAAGAAAATAAACAGAAGTCTATCAAGAATTCTATTGGTTTCTTCGCCTTGACAAAAGACATCCACTCTTCCATGATGACTCTTATTGTCTTCTGGTAGATTTGGACTTAAATTTCTCCAAAAAGTCTATACTGTCTCTTGATATCCCGCAGCTTTTTTTCATCGTTAGTTAGAGAAAATCATGAGATGCAGGTTCCGGGTTTTCTGTGATGAAGCGAAGACAGTTGACTTCTGTACTCTCTGAGTCAGGGTTGGATCAGGTAGCGGTACAAACTTCAGTCGTAGTTCCAATGCCCGAGGGAACCAAACGCTGCTTGGGCACTTGTGGGCCACTATTGCCACTTTCCCTTTGAAGGATCTCATGTTGAGGACCTTCAAAAGGAGGTTGTGCGGAGGGAACAGGTAAATCCTGGACCATATGTTCCAGTCTAGGGACATAGCGTCCACTGCTTCCGCTTGCGGATCCTCCTACGGGGACACATAACGATGTGTTTGCTTTTTGTCTTTCATCGCAAAGAGGTCTATCTGCGGTTCCGGGACTTGGCTCAAGATGAAGGAGAACGATCCTGCTCCTAGGGACTATTCTGACTCTACAAGTGTGAACATAGATAGAGCGTCCGCTGTCACATTGCGGACCGTTTGAATGTGAACTGCTGACAAGAGCCATTTCTTTCATTCTGCCAAACGGAATATGGCCAACATCACTTGGTTGATTTGAGGCGATCTCGACCCTTGTCGATTCAGGCATCTCACTATCACCTCGCTGCCTAGAATCAATCTTATGTGTGTTGAGTTGCGAAGAAAAACTTTCTTTAGTGTCAGAAGTACTGACATGGCTTCAAGAAAATTGATGTGAAATGACTTGAAAAGATTGGACCAAGCTTCATGGACTCTCTTCTAGTGAGAGAGTGGCCTCCCCAGCCTTCCTTTGAAGCGTTTGTATGGATAGTAACAGACGGGGGAGGAGGTTGAAGAGGTATCGATACCTTCATTTGCTTGGCTTTGGACCACAGCTTGAGAAGCGTTCGCAGTCGAGTCGGTAGTGGTCTCTTTAGATCTCTTCGCGCGTTTGATGAGTATTTTCTCCAGACTCCTGTTGCAACCTTTAGCTGTGATCTTAGCACTGGATCTGTTATCAAAGCAAACTGTAGAGCCCAGCACTCTCTCCTGTTCGCATCTTGATATCCGTTTGGATTTCAATAGTCTCTTGACAGATCCAGCTATTTTTTTCCTCTTCTTCCCAGGAGTGGAAAGTCGATGTGACTCCAAATTCCAGTGGATTCACAACCACTGAAATTTTTGAGCTGGAGATAGTCAAGACTTTTTGATGTTGATGTTGAATCCCATATGTTCCAGGAACTGGATCACTATCTTAGAGGCTTGCATGCATTCTGTCCTGGATGCTGCTCACACCAGCCAGTCGTCCAAGTAGGCCACTACTTGGATCCTCTTTAGGCGTAATTGATGGACGGTTGCGTTCGCTAGCTCCATGAAAATCCTTGGGGCTATGTTTAGCCTGAATGATATGGCTCTGAAGGCGTAAAATCCTCTTTGTGACTTGAACCTTAGGTAGGAGGAGAGGTGACGATTAATTGGAACATGCCAATAAGTGTCTGACAAGTCTATGGAGACGATGTATGCCCTTTTTGGGCAGTAGGGTCCTTATGTGTTGAAGTGTGAGCATCCTGACCTTTTAGTTCACAATGAACTTGTTGATTGGTGACAAGTCCATAATGACTATTAGTTTTCTGAGTCCTTCTTTGGAACACAAAACAGCCTTCCTTGGAACTTGAAGGACTTTACTTTTTGGATTACTCTTTTTTCTAAGAGTTCTCGGAGATATTCTTCCAGAACGGGGGTAGAGTGTTGGAAGAACTGAGGAAATGGAGGTGGAGGACTGTTCCAGCTCCAACCTAGTCCATTGTTTATTAGGCTATGGGCCAAGGAATCGAAGGTCGAACGATCCCTAAATAGATGTAGACTCCCTCCTACTGGAGGCATCTCACTTCTGCTGTTGTGGACCTGAGGCCTTGCCTCCTTGACCGCGTCCTCCCCTGAATCCCCTTCCCCTTGAAGGGCGTCTAGAAGAAACTCTGGCTGTTCCTCTAGCTTTTGAGCAAAAGGAAGAAGTCTGCCTTTCAAAAGCGGGGTTAAAAACTGGCGACTGTGTCGCCACTTGTTGAGGTATCAACTGGTACGTGGTTGAAGGTGTGCCACTATCTGAGGCACTGCGGTCGCTGGAAGTTACTGTTTTTGCTGTCGGTAGGGCTTAGCCGGCCGAGAGGATAGCCTAGGCCTTTTTGTCTTCTTCTTGGGTAGGAGACCCTCATCCGAAGAAGACTTTCTCTTAAGATTTAAACTCCACTTTTGGAGAAGGTTCCTATTCTCTGTGGCGGCTTTGTCTACTACCTCTTTAACTACTTCGTTGGGAAAGAGGTCTTTACCCCATAGGTAAGAGGAGATCAGTTTCCTCAGTTCGTACCTCACCGCAGCCGAGGCGAACACGAACTCTCTACAGGCTATCCTAGCTTTAATAAAGCTATAGAGATCATTTGGAACTGTGGCCAGATGGGTTTTGGCCACTACTATGAACATGTCCGGTTTCTTGGGGTCACTTGTCATCGTTTCTAACGTCATTTGCAACGACATCGATGTCGCAAGTCTTTCTTTCGTCTCTTGCTCTCTGCGCAAGAGAAACTCCGACAGCTTTGGAAGTTCCTCGCCAAACTGACGTTCGGCAATATCAGCTTCCAACTTCCCGACTGAGAAGGTAAGGTGAACGCCCTTCCAGTCTTTTTGGCCCAATGGTAAGGTCAGGGATAACGGCTTGCATTCCTCCAGGGAGGGGCATGGTTTCCCTGCATCCGCCGCCTTCAAGGCTGCCTTATATCCCTTTTTCATGAATGGAAAGGCTCTGGTTGGAGAGGCCACAAGGGAGAGAAGCTTCTTACTCAAAGCTGGCACCTTTGAGTTCGTGATGCCCCTCTCTTTCATTGAGCTCGCTAGTAATGCCTGTGCTTTATTATGGTCAAGGAATATGACCTCCTTCGGCTCCGTTTCCTCCTTTAAGGCTGGGTCCTTCCTTAGACGGACATAGCAGTCCGGGTAAGAGTCTTTGTTGGGCCAAAATTCCACATCTTCCAGGGGAATTGAGCCCAGCTTCTCTGATATAACAATCTTCCCGTTTGTCATTGGCATGTGTTCGGCATACCTCCAAGGATTGGTATCCGAGCACAAAGGAAGATCCTTCACGTTGTCGCTTCTGGGACCCACGTGATGCTGCGAGTCTGCTTATCTCCAGTTTCATCGCAACTTTCTTATCATCATTCTTCTTCAACAATAGAAGAAAGAGTCCTTCCCATATCATCTAGGATAGAAGACGATGTAGAGGGAACATGTTCTGGGGCCTGAACCGATGTAACCGACACCTTGTCGATTTCTTCCTCTTCTATTTCTGGAGCCTGAGTCAGCTCCTCCTCATGACCTTCTCCCAGAAGGTCCTTCTCTGTACAATCCGACACCTCTGACATCCTATAATCCAATTGGATGTCTTGAAGGGCGTCCGAGACTTCAGAATCTACCAAATTCTGGACGGTTTGTATCTCCTCATGGGGATGAGTGATGACTGCATCAGGCGATGCCTTAGGGAAAAGGTAGGCCTTCATCTTCTCGATTGGAATTTAGGGCCTGAGGTGTTTTTCTGAAAAGCCCCCCGCCCAGATTCTCAATTTTTCCCTAGCAGCATCCCTTGACTCCGCCGACTTAGGGGTGTCAAATGCCTCGGTAATCAGGTTGGAACATATAGTACATACCTGAGGGTCCCAATATCAGAGATCACCTTTGGAGACTGCGTATGCTGCGTGCCTCCTGCATAACTCATGTCCACAGAAGTTCTTACTGCGGACATTGCAGAACATACTCCCGCACTTCGGATGGTCCTCCTGTAAAGAGAAGAGAATCCATGAGTGTCAAGTGAATGTTTTTCACTTATTATTAATACATGTAGCTTATACAGTAAAGCTAGAAAGGAAAGAAGGAAAGACACATACTTGTATTTCCTGCCCAGCCAATTGTTGTAACCTCCCAAGATATTAAAACTAAGGTTAATTCTATTCTAGAGTACCTTATAAATTTTCCTGAACGGAAAGTTATGGTGTAACTCACACCTTGAAATAAAGTTTTAACATACGGGATAGAATGAATATAGAAAGAACTCACTTTCTATATACTGTACGGTCTCAAAAAAAGGCTGTACAACATAACATCAAGTATGTTGGAAGAACTTTAGTGTTACAACATACTCTATACTGTAGTTATATCATTAAAATGTGTACTACACAACAAATATAGTAACTACTGTACATTGCATGCTGTCGTGCCGTGCCGGCCGGCATTAACCTTTATATAGTTCAAAGGTATGCTAACTTTAACTAAGGGGCGGCAGAACACTGGTCCGCAAATGTGTGCCAGTTGGCAACTGAAAACACTAGCACCCGGCTACCGGCCGCTAATAGTAGTGGCCGGCAGATATCGGGATATGTTTCTATAGCCGTCCGGCAAAGGTAGTGATACTCATGCCGGCCGGCATTGATTATGAACCAGAGAATTTCCACCTACCCGGCTGCCGGCCTCTTAAGCCGGCAGCCGGGCTAGGGGTACAATACACTAACAAGAGAACAATGTGGATGTAGGGTTATAAGGCGGTCTTGTCATACAACCTTCCATCCAGAAAGAGTGAACTTATGGAAGGGGAAAGTGTAGCATTCAGGCTTCCTATATATACTCTGCAGAAGAAAAAGATTTTCTGCCGGCCGGCACAGAGCTGAGCCGGTCCCACATCCTAACCTACAATAAGTACAGATGTAGGACTGCGGCCAAGAGATGGTTGGGCCATCACTAAGAAAGAAGGGGGGTAAAGGGATACAGGTCCCATAAACTTTTCTCTAGTATGAGACATATTCAGCGGTTAAGAAAGCTTATCCTAACCTAGAGTTTGTCTATTAGAGAGGAAGGTTGGCAATACTTGCTACCTTCCTCCATACCAGAACAAAGTTTGATGTAGTTATTTCGCCAGGCAACGGAGAAAACTCATTCTCCAGCCCGAGGATAACAACAGAGGACAGTCTGCTAGACCACTAGTAGATGGAATCATATTTGACTGACTCCTTCAGATGAGGGCTAGGGAAGCAAAGCTCCTGTGTCTGCTCCTAACCTAGCAAAGGAAACTCATTCTCTATGCTAGGAATACGCAGACCACAGACTAAAAACTCTGATGTTCTGCCCCAAACCCCAAAACCAGTCACTCTGCTTAGAGGGTTAGGACAGACAAATTCTAGTATAGTTATACCTGAATACTATTCAGATAGAACCACTAGGACTAAGCCTAAGGCTTAGTCAGAGGGAGAAGCGATTGAAGTTAGTCTCCAGAGGAGAGAAGAACAACCGGGAAGTGCGAAAGTATACTAAAGGCCTCTAGGCTACTAGCCTAGGCGCGGTGAGAATCGATTACCTAAATCACCGAAACTCTCTCGTATTCAATTTGCCTAAGAAAATTCAACAATATCTTACATTGTACAAAACTTTTGCATATAGCTTCAAAAATATAACACTCGGAAAACTTATATCATGTATGAAAGTACTAGGGCCAGACGCCTAGGCCACTAGGCCTAGTGAAAGGCATGATCGGCTACCTAAATCGCCGAAACTGAAAACTAGCGGCATCATATAAGAATTACTAGAGGAGCTAAATAGCTAGATTTATTAAAGCATAATAACCGGGTATGTCGCTCTGGCTAACTAAATGACTCATGCATAGTGAGCGATAGCATCCAGGATGCCTCCGGTAGGCAACAGCTCTTGCTCACGTTAATATCACTTTTGATTTAATTCAAAATAACAAAAGCTTACATTTATGCAAAGTAAAGATAATACTCCACTTTCCAGAGGCAGAAGAGGCCGGAGAAGGCCTCATAATGTTGAATTATATCCAAAATTACGAGAGATCAGAAGGGAAAACACCGAGAAGAAGAGCTACACGAAAAGGAATAAAGATGGCGCTGCCGTCAACGTCATATACATACTCAAAATGGGATAGGAGAGATACCTTATGAATGGCTCTCCTTTCATTCTCGTTTTTAAATTCTTGCCACTGTAACCCTTTGAAGCGTTAATACTGTTCGGGGTGAACAGTAATACGTCCTCTGATATTATGCGATTTCCCTGTTAGATTTATTTAGGAATATTCGCTCCAGGAGTTAGAATTCTGGATACCTTAAGGTAAAATTCTCTGGGAATATCACTGTAGTCAAATATACCCTAGGAAGCTACCCCTTAGGAACTTCCATCAGGACGCATGGGCTAAGCCCAAAAATATATATATATTGAGGTAGGTCGTTGCTCCTGGCGAGCTTCAGAGATAAAATAAAAAGGATGACGAACTGTCTGGACAACATTTTTCAGTTTATTGGTGCCGACGTTTCCGGACTGATCCCATTATCAAGGCTAAAATTGACACATAAAACCTTATAAGCAAAACTCAGTAAAAATATATAAACTACAAAAAGTCAGTCAAAATTAAAATTGAAATTATAAACACAGTTAAAAGTAAAATATGGAGATAAAATAAAATTAACTAAGAGAAAAGTATCTTAAAATCAAATAAAAAAAATTAAAATTGTCTTGGGAGACCAACCTGTCTGGAACAGACTAAAGAACTCAGTGACTATCCGAAGGACAGCAATCAGGAAGAAAATTCTAAATTTGGTGGTTTAAGTGATATGGAGGGGGACAGAGGATATCTGACTGTTTAGTTTAGGAGCCTTTTCTTTAATCATTAACGACTCTAATACTAGTAGAGAGGAGTTGTTTGGCCCTTGGGCAATAATTTCAAAGTTTTTATATGTAATGTTCGTCTTGCATTTACTTGCATGTTCTCTGATGGATGAGAATTCTTTGGTTTTGAGCGCACATCCAGTTCTATGACTCACTCCCAGATGAGCATCTATATGAACTTTCAGCAATCTTTTTGTGGAAGCCACATAATTTCCGAGATTATATTTCGGACAAGTAAACATATAGACCACTGAAGAACGCATTAGATCGGGGAGAAAATCCTGAATTCTAAACATAGATCCCACTGTCAGGGGATTCTTAAAAATAAGTTCAAAATCGAGACTCGGTAAATTGTTTAAAATGACTGTTTTAATTTGTTTCGCCTATTTTCCGTTATTAATAAAAGGCAAAGACGTATAGAAAATAATTTTTGGTACTGTAGGAACTTGAAGTTTAGGTTGGTAATGTTTGATCAGAAATTTGTTAACTAATCTATAAAATACTTTTGTTGGAAAACAGCTATCCTAGAAATGTTGCTTCAAAAAATTATTTCATTGTGAAAGGATGTCCATTCAGACGAAAGATAAAATGCCCTGCAGATCAGGGTTGTTACGGCATTTAACTTAAAATTATAAAAGCAAAAGCTAAAAAAATTGGTGCCTAAACAAGTGAACGTCCTTTTTCTAAATATGCTAGTTTCTAGACGTGTCTGTCCTCTTCAGATGTTAATGTCAAGATGTGGTAACTTGTTATTTTCTTCTTCCTCCATAGTGAACTTGATGTTTGCTCTTTAGCTATGGTAAGCTGCTCTTCTAGGAGAATTACACTCCAAAATCAAACCATTGTTCTCTAGTATTAGGTAATACCAGAGCCTTTTTACCATGGTCTTCCACTGTCTTGGGTTAGAGTTCTCAGGCTTACTATTCTAGCTATGGTAAGCAGCTCTTCTAGGAGAACGACACTCCAAAATCAAACCATTGTTCTCTAGTATTGGGTAGTGCCAGAGCCTTTTTACCATGGTCTTCCACTGTCTTGGGTTAGAGTTCTCAGGCATACTATTCTATCTTTTAAATTATCTCCTTTCCTCAGTATGATATATTCATCGGTGGAGCCCTTGGGCTTATAGC
>NC_090756.1:30937969-30947969 GCF_036898095.1 Palaemon carinicauda
TACATGGCTCCCCCCCCCTAAAAATGATATACTGTACATGTTAAATGGGGTGCCCTGAACTAGAGAGGCGAACTGTAGGCGGGTCATCTGGCAGAAGATAGGCTGGTTTTAGACGATCAATGGAGACCCAATCTTCTTTGCCCCGAATGTTTAGGAGGAATGCTTTTGGACTGCGTCGGACCATAAAGAAAGGGCATGTGTAAGGTGGCACTAGTGGTGGCTTGCTGGTGTCGCTGCGAAGGAAGACGTGCGTTGCAGAGTGCAAGTATGTTGGTATGTGATGCTCGTTAGGGGCTTCTAAGTCTGGCGGCACGGAGTAAATTTTCCCACAACGTGACGTATGCACTGGAGATCATCGGAGGAGGTTGTAGAAGGAAAAAATTCGGCAGGGACGACCAACGGGTCGCCATACACCATTTCGGCTGCCGAGACGTCGAGGGCGTCTTTAGGAGTGGTCCTTAGTCCTAGGAGGACCCAGGGAAGCTGAGTAAACCAGTTTGAATCCTTGCAGCGGGACATCAAAGCTGCTTTGAGGGTGCGATGAAAACGTTCAACCATTCCATTGGCAGCGGGGTCGTAGGCCGTTGTCTGATGTAGGGTGATGCCCAGGAGATTCGCTAATGACGTCCACAATTGAGAAGTGAAAGTGGTTCCCTTGTCAGAAGTAATATGCTCAGGGATACCGAAACTTGAAATCCATCCAGAGAGTAAGGCAGATGTACATGAGGCGGACATTGCAGTTTCCATGGGTATGGCTTCAGGCCAACGAGTGGAGCGGTCGATGACGGTAAACAGGTAATGATGTCCTTGTGATGTGGGTAGGGGGCCTACAACCTCGACGTGAATGTGTGCGAAACGACGCTGAGGTTGAGGAAAGGTGCCCACTCCTGAATCCGTGTGTCAATGTACTTTGGAAGTTTGGCAAGAAGTACAGGCGCGGACCCAATCATTAGCATCCTTAGAAATGCCGTGTCAAATGAACTTTGCCTTCAGCAGTTGTGCAGTAGAATGGCACGAGGGATGTGAAAGGCCGTGAATGAAATCAAACACCTGTCGGAGTGGTTGTGTCGGTCTTAGGGATGTCTTCTGGGTTCATAGGCACCTGATAATACCCCTTCAGGAGGTCGAGAGTAGAGAAAACCTTCACTTTGTGCAGGTAGGAGGTCACGTCGGCAATAGTTGGGAGGGGGTAGGGATCCGGTTCTGTTTGCATGGTCAGGGGCCTGTAATCCCCGCACGGACGGAGGGAGCCGTCTTTCTTCAGAACGATGTATAAGGGCGACGACCATGGGCTCGAGGCCTTTTGGCAAAGGCCCATTTTCTCCATTTCGGCGAACGTCTGTTTGGCGGCTGCCAATCGCTCAAATGCCAGACGTCTGAATTTTGCGAAGACTGGGAGTCTCGTCATCTTGATATGGTGATAAATACCGTGCTTGGCAGGAACCGTAGGCGTCTGGCGAAGTTCTGGACGGAAAACTTTCGGGTACGACGTGAGGAGGTGGGCGTAGGCATCTGTGGGTGCGCTGATGTGGAGAGCGAGGTTAGAGGGGGCGGGTTGAAGAGGTGTCGACAAGTACGAGTCTGCGTTGACCAATCGTCGGTGGGCGACATCGACCAGAAGGTGGAAATGAGAGAGGAAATCCGCACCGAGGGCTGGCACTGTGACATTGAATTTACCGTTTCTGAACGATAATGTGAGGTTTTCGTAACCGTAGGTGGGTATCGCAGATCCATCGGCAGCTACTAAGCGGACGTCGGCAGACGTAGACAGACTACGCCGTGCCTTGAAGAGTTTCCTTGGCAAAAGAGAACGACAAGCACCAGTGTCTACCAAAAATCGCACGCCCGTTCCTGCATCCTGTAAAAGAAAATATTAGAAACATGGGAGGCCACCGCCACAAGCAATGGCCTACTTACACGTTTTTTGGCCAGTGACAATCCTTGGCACATTTCTTCGCGGTTGCCCCGAATCTGAAGTGGTAGTAGCAAAACTGCGGCAGATGGGAGGTAATAAGTGGTTGTAGAAGTCGTTCGTTGGGGCGCGAGCCATTGGTGGGTGGTGGGCGGCTTTGTCGCCGCTTCGGCACGTCACGGAGTAGGCGCGTATGTCCTACGGCATTCATGTCAGCTTCGGTTGACGTTGAATAGGCATCCTCGTCGTCAGGGGTGGAGGCGTTGATGGAGGTCTTGAAGTGGCTGTCCATAAGGGCGTGGGCTTTGGTCATCAAGTCCTTTATGGGTAAACTATCGACATCGGGTATGGCAGCGCCTACAGGTTCGGGTAAACGGCGTATCCAAAGGGCACGAAGTAGGTTCACCTCACTAGGAGAGCCGTCTGCGGCAGGTTGAAGGCGAGCGATACTGGTCATTTCCCTGAGGGCAAGCGAAGCCCTTTGGTCCCCCAACGGATGTTGCGAGAGCTGAAAAAGCTTTGCTATACGGGCGGCTGGCGACGGCGAGTACTGCTGCAGAAGGTTTGTTTTGAGGGCGTCATACGCTATTGGGGTGTCTCCTTGTTCACAAAGCCAGTCGGATATTTCTGGGAAGGTGTCCTCGGGTATCGCCGCGAGAGCATAATCCGCTTTAGTGGTTGAGCGAGTCACGCCCCTGATACGGAAGTGGACTTCTGCGTGTTGAAACCAAGCAAATGCCTCTGCGGTGGCGAACTGTGAAAGTTTCAATGGGGTGGCCGCAGCGCCAACTGCTGTAGTAGAGTCCGTCTCCGTCATAGTACCAACGATTGAGGGGCGAGGGAGGTGGGGGTGGAAGGCAGTGGGAGCGAGTCGACTTCCGGGGTCACCAATGTGATGGCGCCGAGTAAGGTTGTGAACTCAAAGGCAGGTTGGATACGACTGAGTTATATTATTGTAGAATTCTCTCCTTACATACAAAATCTCAAGGCAACAGGACATAACAAGTTCACAAGACAGACAATATTACAGAGGAAAGACCAGACATAAATTTTCATGTTCGTTTTAGTGCGAGGGAAGAGCGAAGATACAAGCATAATATGTACAAAAGGAATTATGTACAATTGTGTGAAACACGGTTGGTACAGACAAATCCCGAATGCTTTGTTTTTACACATTAATAATTTTAATCACATGATTCATTGGGAGAGGGCAAAAGTTGTTTTATATTGTGATAATATATATCGTAGAAATATAATTGAATCTGCTTTTATCAAATATCACAGAGACTTGATGAATGTAAGCCAGGGTATGTACAAACTGGACCCATTTGTTGTTAACGATATTTGTAAAATTGTTTCCTTTTAATCACCAGTTGAACTGTTCTGTATCTGCTCTACTAATTTTAACCGGACTTTGAATACTTGTTTTCAATTTTTTTCAGTTTTTTTTTTTGTGTTGTTTACTTTGTTAGATGTTCTTTGTGTTTTCAGCATTGTACCTCGAAAATTTGTTGAAATAACACGAAAGCACTCAGTACGCCTTCTTTTATTTTTCCTGTGACCTTGGCTGAATATATTATCACACGCTATTTAGTGACATAAGCATATATATATATATATATATATATATATATATATATATATATATATATATATATATATATATATATATATATATATATATATATATATATATATATATATATATATATATATATATATATATATATATATAATTAAGAAAAATACTTTATCACTACAGTTTCCCCTATATTTTTAACGACTTTCATAAAATTCTTTCGTTCTAAGCATGGCAAAAATTTTATCGATTTTATCCGCTAGGGAGATTATCTGCTATTACACTAGAATAAAATTAATGTATTAGAGTAAAGTATGGGAACAAACTTAATAAAAATCCATATATATATATATATATATATATATATATATATATATATATATATATATATATATATATATATATATATATATATATATATATATATATATATATATATATATATATATATATATATATATATATATATATATATATATATATATATATATATAATTTTAAAACATGCAATGGGAGTATGAAGGACCTTCTAAGTCATGTTATGCCAAAATTATTTTTTCTTTTTACTCTGTTCACTTAAAGCCTTCTACATATATATATATATATATATATATATATATATATATATATATATATATATATATATATATATATATATATATATATATATATATATATATATATATATATATATATATATATATATATATATATATATATATTTGTGCTCAGGCCATGTTGTCCTGATGGAAGTTCCTAAAGGGTAGCTTCCTAGGGTATATTTGACTACAGTGATATTCCCAGAGAATTTTTCTTTAATGTATTCAGAATTCTAACTCCCCGAGCGAATATCCCTAAATAAATCAAACAGTGGTATCGCATAATATCAGAGGACGTATTCTTGATACGCCACATAGCTATCTTCACCCCCAAACACTGTTAACGCTTCAAAGGGTTACAGTGACAAGAATCTAGATTCGAGAATAAAGAGAGAGCCTTCCCAAGGAATCTCCCCTATTCCGTTTCCAGTGAGTATTTGACGAGGATGGCAGCGCTATCATTATTCCTTTTCGTGTAGCTCTTCTACTCGGTGTTTTCCCTTGTGATATCTCGTTATTTTGAATATTATTAAATATTATAATGCTATTTTCGGCCTCTTCTGCCTCTGGAAAGTTGAGTATTATCTTCACTTTGTATAAATGTAAGCTCTTGTCGTTTTGAAATAAATCAAAAGCGATATTAACGTAAACAAGAGCTGTTGCCTACCAGAAGCATCCTGGATGCTGTTGCTCACTATGCATGGGTCATTTAGTTAGACAGAGCGACGTTCTCGGTTATTATGCTTTAATAAATCTAGCTATTTAGCTACTCTAGGAATTCTTATATGATGCCGTTAGTTTTCAGTTCGTCGATTTAGGTAACCGATCTTAACCTTCGCGAGGCTTAGTAGTCTAGGCATCTGGCCCTAGTACTTTAATGCATGGTATAAGTTTTTCGAGTGTTATATTATTGAAGCTATAGGCAAATATCTATACATGTAAGATTTTGTTGAATTTTTTTCTCCAAGTTTGTATACGAGAGAGTTTCGGTGATTTAGGTAATCCAATCTCACCGCACCTAGGCTAGTAGCCTAGGGGGCTTTAGGATACTTTCGCACACATCCCCGGTTGTTCTTTTCTCCTCCAGAGACTAAGTTCAATCCCTTTCTCCCTCTGAGTAAGCCTTGGGTTTAGTCCTGGTGGTTCTATTTGAATAATATTCAGGTATAACTATACTGGGATGTGTCTGTCCTGACCTGATAACAAGAGTGACTGGTTTCTGGGTTTGGGGCTAAACATCAGGGTTTCTAGTCTGTGGTCTGCGTCTTCCTAGCATAGAGAATGAGTTTCCTTTTTAAGTTAGGCGCAGACACAGGAGACTTTGCTTCCCTAGCCCACATCTGAAGGATTCTGTACGAAATGATTCCTTCTAGTGGTCTAGGAGACTGTCCTGTTTTATTATTCTCGGGCTAGCGAATTAGTTTTTCTCCGTTGCCTGATAAAATAGCTACACCTAACTTTGTTCTAGTATGGAAGAGGATAGTAAGTATTGCCAACCTTCTTCCCTAATAGACAAACTCTAGGTTAGGATGACCTTTCCTAACTGTATGTCTCATACTATAATGAAGTTTACAGGACCCTTATCCCTTCCCCCCCCCCTTCTATCTTTCTTAGTGATGGCCTAGCCATCACTTCTTTCCTGCCGCAGTCCTACTTCCGTACCTAGCATAGGTTAGGATGGGGGACCGGCTCAGCTCTCTGCCGGCCGGCAATAACGTGCCGGCCTGCAGACACCTTTTTCTTTCACAGAGTGAACCCCAGACCTCCGTTGATCTCTCTTTTGTGTCTGCTGGTAGAGCCTGGCAGGCTATGGATAGATAAGAAGCCTGAATGTTACATTCTCCCCTTCCAAATGTTCACTCTTTCTGGATGGAAGGTTTTATGGCAATTCCGCCTTATAACCTTACATCCATACTGTTTCTCTTACTAGTGTATTGTACCCCTAGCCCGGCTGCCGGCATTAACGGCCGGCAGCCGGATAGGTGAAGGTTTTCTGGGTATCGCTACCTTTACCCGCCGACAGTAGAAACACATCCCGAGATCTGCCGGCATCTACGATTGGCCGGCATCCGGGTGCTAGTAATTTTAGTTGCCGGACGGCAGTGATTGTCGGCTGGCACACATTTATGAACCAGTGAATTGCCGCCTATTAGTTAAAGGTAGTAAACCTTTGATATATACAAGGGTAAATGCCGGCCGGTTTGACAGCATGCGATGAACAGTAGCTACTATATTTGTGGTGTAGTACACACTTCATTAATGAAACTACAGTAAAGAGTTTGTTGTAACACTAAAGTTCTTCCAACATACTTAATGATATCTTGTACAACCTCTTGTTAAGTCCGTACAATATATAGAAAGTGAGTTCTTTCTGTATCCATTCTATCACGTATATTAAAACTTTACTTTAAGGTGTGAGCTACACCTTAACTTTCCACCTAGGAAAATATATAAGGTATTCTAGAATAAGAATTGACCTTAGTTTTAATATCTTGGGAGGTTACAGCAATTGGCTGGGCAGGAAATACAAGTATGTGTCTTTCCTTCTTTCCTTTCTAGCTTTACTGTATAAGCTACATTCATTAATAAGTGAAAAGTCTTCACTTGATACTCATGGATTCTCTTCTCTTTACAGGAGGACCATCCGAAGTGCGGGAGTATGTTCTGCAATGTCCGCAGTAAGAACTTTTGTGGACATGAGTTATGTAGAAGGCATGCAGCATGCGCAACCTCCAAAGGTGATCTCCGGTATTGGGACCCTAAGGTATGTATCATATGTTCTAACCTGATTACCGAGGCATTTGACACCTCTAAGTCGGCGGAGTCAAGGGATGCTGCTAGGGAAAAGTTGCGAACCTGTGTGAAGGATTTTCAGACAAACACTTCAGGCCCCTATCTTCCAAACGAGAAGATGAGGGCCTACCTTTTCCTTAAGCCATCGGCTGATGCAGTCATTCTTCAGCCTTAGGGGGAGATACCAACTGTCGAGAATCCAGTAGGTTCTGAAGTCTCGGCCGGCCTTCAAGACATCCAATTGGACGATAGAATGTCAGAAGTGTCGGATTATACAGAGAAGAACCTTCTGGGAGAAGGTCAGGAGGAGGAGCTGACCCAGGCTCCAGAAATAGAAGAGGAAAAAATCGACAGGGTGTCGGTTATATTGATTTTGGTCCCGGAATCTGTTCCCTCTACATCGTCTGCTATCCCAGATGATCTGGGAGGGACTCTTTATTCTATTGTTGAGATAATTCAACAAATACAAAAGAAGAATGATGAAAAGGAAGCTGCGATGAAACTGGAGATACGTAGACTCGCAGCATCATGTGGGCCCTAGAAGCGACTCAACGTGAAGGATCTTCCTTTGTGCTCGTTTACCAATCCTTGGAGGTATGCCGACCACATGCCAATGACAACTGGGAAGATTGTTATATTGGAGAAGTGGGGCTCAATTCCCATGGAAGATGTGGAATTTTGGCCCAACAAAGACTCTTACCCGGACTGCTATGTCCGTCTTAGGAAGGAACCAGCATGAAAGGAGGAGACGGAGCCGAAGGAGGTCATAGTCCTTGACCATAGTAAAGCACATGCGTTACTGGCGAGCTCGATGGAATAGAGGGGCTTCACGAACTCAAAGGTGCCAGTCTTGAGTAAGAAGCTTCCCTCCTTTGTGGCCTCTCCAACCAGAGCCTATCCCCTCCTGGAAAAGGGATATAAGGCAGCCTTGAAGGCGGCGGAGGCAGGGAAACCATGCCCCTCCTTGGAGGAATGCAAGCCGTTATCCCTGACCTAACCCTTGGACAAAAAAGACTGGAAGGACGTCCACCTTTCCTTCTCAGTCAGGAAGCTGGAAGCTGATATTGCCGAAAGTCAGTTTGGTGAGGAACTTCCAAAGCTGTCAGAGTTTCTCTTGCGCAGAGAGCAAGAGACGAAAGAAAGACTTGCGGCATCGATGTCATTGCAAACGACATTGGAAACGATGGCAAGTGACCCCAAGAACCAGGACATGTTCATGGTAATGGCCAGAACCCTTCTGGCCACAGTTACTAAAGATCTCTATAGCTTTATTAAAGCTAGGAGAGCCTGTAGAGAGTTCTTGTTCGCCTCGGCTGCGGTGAGGCACGAACCGAAGGAGCTGATCTCCTCTTGCATCTGGGGTGAGGACCTCTTTCCCAACGAAGTTGTTAAAGAGGTAGTAGACAAAGCCGCCACGGAGAATAGGAACCTTCTCAAAAAGTGGGGCTTAAATCTTAAGAGAAAGTCTTCTCAGGATGAGGGTCCCCAACCCAAGAAGAAGACAAAAAGGCCTAGGCTATTTTCTCAGCCGGCTAAGCCCTACCGACAGCAACAACAGCAACTTTGTGCGACCGCAGTGCCTCAGATACTGGCACAACCTCCAACCACATACCAGTTGGTACCTCAACAAGTGGCGACACAGTCGCCGGTTTTTAACCCGGCTTTTGAAAGGCTGACTTCTTCCTTTTGCTCAAAAGCTAGAGGAACAGCCTGAGGTTCTTCTAAACGCCCTTCAAGGGGAAGGAGATTCAGGGGAGGATGCGGTCAAGGAGGCAAGGCCTCAGGTCCACAACAGCAGAAGTGAGATGCTTCCGGTAGGAGGGAGACTACATCTATTTTGGGATCGTTGGACCTTCGATATCTGGACCCACAGCCTAATAAACAATAGACTAGGTTGGAGCTGGAGCAGTCCTCCACCTCAATTTCCTCAGTTCTTCCAACACTCTACCCCCGTTCTGGAAGAATATGTCCGAGAACTCTTAGAGAAAAGAGTAATCCGAAAAGTTAAGTCCATCAAGTTCCAAGCAAGGCTGTTTTGTATTCCAAAGAAGGACTCAGAAAAACTCAGAGTCATTCTGGACATGTCATCAATCAACAAGTTCATAGTGAACTACAAGTTCAGGATGCTCACACTTCAACACATAAGGACCCTACTGCCCAAAAGAGCATATACCGTCTCTATAGACTTGTCTGATGCTTATTGGTACGTTCCAATTAATCGTCATCTCCCCTCCTACCTAGGCTTCGAGTTATAAAGAAGACTTTACGCCTTCGGAGCTATGCCATTCGAGCTAAACATAGCCCCAAGAATTTTCACGAAGCTTGCGAACGCAGCCGTCCATGAATTACGCCTAAAGTTGATCCAAGTAGTGGCCTACTTGGACGACTGGCTGGTGTGGGCAGCATCCAGGACAGAATGCATGCAAGCCTCCAAGATAGTGATCCAGTTCCTGGAACATATGGGATTCAACATCAACATCAAAAAGTCTCGACTATCTCCAGCTCAAAAATTTCAGTGGTTGGGAATCCAGTGGAATTTGAAGTCATATTGACTTTCCATTCCTGGGAAGAAGAGGAAAGAAATAGCAGGATCTGTCACGAGACTATTGAAATCCAAACGGATATAAAGACGTGAATAGGAGAGAGTGCTGGGCTCTCTACAGTTTACTTCGATAACAGATCTAGTGCTAGGAGCACAGCTAAAGGATGCAACAGGAGTCTGGATAAAATCCGCATCAAACGCGTGAAGAGATCTAATGAGATCACTACCGACTCGTCTGCGAACGCTTCTCAAGCTGTGGTCCAAAACCAAGCAACTGAAGAAATCAATACTTCTTCAACCTCCTCCTCCATTAGTTACTATCCACACTAACGCACCAAAAGAAGGCTGGGGAGGCCACTCTCACATGAAGAGAGTCCAAGGACCATGGTCCAATCTTTTCAAGTCATTTCACATCAACTTTCTAGAAGCCATGGTAGTACTTCTGACACTAAAGAAAGTATCTCCTCACCTCTCGACCCACATAAGATTGGTTCTAGACAGCAAGGTGATAGAGAGATGCCTGAATCGACAAGGGTCGAGGTAACCTCATATCAACCAACTGAGGTTGGCCATAT
>NC_090756.1:30952969-30960469 GCF_036898095.1 Palaemon carinicauda
ATATGTATATATATATATATATATATATATATATATATATATATATATATATATATATATATATATATATATATATATATATATATATATATATATATATATATATATATATATATATATATATATATATATGTATATATATATATATATATATATATATATATATATATATATATATATATATATATATATATATATATATATATATATATATATATATATATATATATATATATATATATATATATATATATATATATATATATATATATATATATATATATATATATATATATATATATATATATATATATATATATATATATATATATATATATATATATATATATATATATATATATATATATATATATATATATATATAAATATATATATATATATATATACCTTTCTAAATGGGATACCTTAACATTGTGAAAGGGTTTACATATCACCATGATCAGCAAAGCTCTACAATCCAGAAACCATCGTAATAGGCTGGTTTTCTGGGAGCTATCATGAAAAAGTCTCCACCAGGACCAATCTGCAGTGGCCAGAAGAGTGATAAAAACTGGCCATGCTTAGCGATGAATAAGGATATGTGTGAGGTGTTTGTTATACGGTGTACTAGAAAAGTCTGCATTTATTGTTGCTATTGCTGTTGTTGTTGTTTTAGTTGTTGTTGTTGTTAATTATGACCCTAAAGGAATCGATTTCATATTAAAAAAATTATGGATCCAGATCATGATCCGGATTACAACCGTAATGTAATTATTTGTAAGTTATTCCATTTTCCACATATCCTGAAATTTTCATCAAAATTCATCCTTAGAATTTTAACTTAGTCTGGTGACAAACATACAAATAAAGAAATAGAGGTGAAAACATAATAACAATGAATCATAAGGTGTTGTCACTTACAGCACCAATACCATACATCATGAAATCCTTAATAACACTCTTTATTCTTAACAACACTTTATTCTTCCTTTTTTTTTCTTTGCTTCATATATCATCTCATGGCTTACTTGTGGCTACACCTGGTAAACATTGGAATTATGCTCCAGTTTAATAGTTGAATAAAGATCACATACGGCTTCGTAGAAAGTATTAATATTTTAATATTGAGAAAGTCTCGATTAATGGAGGCCGGACCATATATTTTCAAATAGCAGGATAATTTTCATTAAGCTCCAGATGATCTGCCAAATCCTGCAGAGATAAAAAAAATAAACTACGTGTTCAGTGCTGACATCTAGCGGCTAATGTAGCAAACGCTACTTCATTTAAGGTCTTCAATTACAACCCTTTGTAGTGCAACATTGCTGCTTTTTGCTATTGAAATTTGCTGTAATGAAATCCAAGCCATGTCAAACTTGATAACTATGCAGCAATGAAGATCCTTAAAGTAGACTGCGTAGAACCATTTCACATCAACAGCGGTAGTCACGCCAAGTTCAACGGTGTCTCTGCCATTCTACTTAAAACAACTATTTCTAAGCTTTGTTTTTGTCCCAATTGTCGTTTAAATGAAATTAAAATGTTTACATTATGTCCTTTGTTATACAGTATTAACAATATATATCCTTAGGTTGAGTCCTAAATGTCGATTAAACTTTATACGTTGTGTACCAACCCTGTGTCACACAATTTTACATAATTATTTTGTATATATTATGCTTGAATCTGCGCTCTTCCCTCACACTAAAAAGAACCTGAATGATCATGTATCCGGTTTTGCCCTGTAACATTGTCTGTCTCTCGAACATGTTATCTCCTGTTGCCTTGAGATTTTGTATATAAATGTAAGTGTTCCTTAATAAACAACTCAGTTGATTGCATCCTGCCTTTGAGTTCACAACCCTCTCTCGGCCCGTCACATTGGTGACCCCGGAAGTCGACTTGCTCCCACCGCCTTCCACCCCCACACCCTCGCTCCTTCATAGTTGGTACTATGGTGGATTCTACAGCAGTTAATGCTGCGGCCGCTCCATTCAAACTTTCATCGTTTGCCAACGGAGAGGCGTTCGCTTGGTTTCAGCGCGCAGAAGTCCAGTTTCGTATCAGGGGCGTGACTCGCTCAACCACCAAAGCGGATTATGTTCTCGTGGCGATACCCGAGGACACCTTCCCAGAAATATCTGACTGGCTTTGTGAACAAGGAGACACCCCAATAGCGTATAACGCCCTCAAGACATACCTTCTGCAGCAGTACTCGCCGTCGCCAGCCACCCGTATAGCAAAGCTTTTTCAGCTCTAGCAACAACAGTTGCTGGACCAAAAGGCTTCGCTTGCCCTCAGGGAAATGACCAATATCGCACGTCTTCAACCTGCCGCAGACGGCTCTACTCGTGAGGTGAACCTACTTCGTGCCCTTTGGATAGGCCGTTTACCCGAACCTGTAAGCGCTGCCGTACCCGATGTCGATAGTTTACCCATAAAGGACTTGATGACCAAAGCCCACACACTTATGGACAGCCACTTCAAGACCTCCATCAACGGCTCCACCCCTGACAACGAGGATGCCTATTCAACGTCAACCGAAGCTGACATGAATGCCGTAGGACATACACGCCTACCTTGTGACGTGCCGAAGCGGCGACAAAGCCGCCCACCACCCACAAATCACTTGTGCCCCAACGAACGACTTCTAGAGCCACTTATTACCTCCCATCCACCACAGTTTAGCTATTACCACTTCAGATTCGGGGCAACCGCGAAGAAATGTGCCAAGGATTGTCAGTGGCCAAAAAACGTTTAAGTAGGCCATCGCTTGTGTCGGTGGCCTCCCATGTTTCTAATCTTTTCTTTTTACAGGATGCAGGAACGGGCTTGCGATATTTGGTAGACACGGGTGCTTATCATTCTCTTTTGCCAGGGAAACTCTTCAAGGCCCGACGTAGTCTATCTACATCTGCCAACGTCCGCTTGATAACTGCCAACGGATCTGCGATACCCACCTACGGTTACGAGAACCTCACATTATCGTTCGGAAACTGTAAATTCAATATAAAGTTTCTCGTTGCAGACGTCACAATGCCAATCCTCGGTGCGGATTTCATCTCTCATTTCCACCTTCTGGTCGATGTCGCCCACCGACGATTGGTCAACGCAGACTCGTACTTGTCGACACCTCTTCAACCCGCCCCCTCTAACCTTGCTCTCCACATCAACGCACCCACGGATGCTTACGCCCTCCTCCTCACGTCGTACCCGGAAGTTTTCCGTCCAGAACTTCGCCAAACGCCCACGGTTCCTGCCAAGCACGGTATTTATCACCATATCACGATGACGGGACCCCCAGACTTCGCAAAATTCAAACGTCTGGCACTGGAACGATTGACAGCCGCCAAACAGACGTTCGCCAAAATGGAGGAAATGGGCCTTTGCCAAAAGGCCTCCAGCCCATGGTCGTCACCCTTACACATCGTTCTGAAGAAAGACGGCTCCCTCCGTCCGTGCGGGGATTACAGGCGCCTGAAAATGCAAACAGAACCGGATCACTACCCCCTCCCAAACATTGCCGATGTGACCTCCTACCTGCACAAATCGAAGGTTTTCTCTATGGTCGACCTCCTGAAGGGGTATTATCAGGTGCCTATGAACCCAGAAGACATCCCCAAGACTGCCATCACCATTCCGTTTGATATATACACCTTCAATTACTCCTGTTTTGGCCTTCGTAATGCTGGGGCAACGTTTTAACCTCTCATGGATGGCATCTTAGGGGACCTCCCTTTCTGTGTATGTTATGTGGACGACATACTTGTGTTCTCCTCCTCAAAAGAGGAACACCTCCGTCACCTGCGCATCGTGCTCGACCGCCTGCAACAAAACGGACTTGTAGTCCGGTACGACAAGTGTACCTTTGGCGCCAACGAAGTGTCGTTCCTAGGGCACCGTATCACTCCTGAAGGAGTCCATTCCCTCCCTGAAAAGATAGCAACCGTTCAGAACTTCCCCGCGCCCTAGACCGTCAAAGCTCTGCAGGAATTTTTGGGCATGATCAACTATTATCACCGTTTTCTGCCAGCCATTGCCGCCACTTTTGCTCCCCTCTACGCCTCCCTCAAGGGCAAGCCAAAGGACCTGAAGTGGGGTCCCCTTCAAGAAGCAGCCTTCTGCAATGCGAAGAAGGCCCTATCAACTGCTGCGGGTCTCACTTTTCCTATCCCACACGCCCCCTCTCCTTCTCTCCACTGATGCCACCGACGTCGCTATTGGTACAGTACTCGAGCAGGTGGTCAAAGGCTAGTCCGGCTATTGGCCTTTTTCAGCAGAAAACTGTCCAAGGCAGAATCGGGTTATTCTACCTTCAATCGAAAATTGCTGGCGGTGCACTTGGCTGTCCGTCACTTTCGCCATTTCTTAGAAGGTATGCCCTTCGTCATTCGCACAGACCACATGCCTCTGGTGCACTCCTTCACTCGACAGTCTGACGCCTGGTCCGCCCGTCAACGCCGACATCTATCCGCCGTGGCTGAATACAATTGCACCCTGCAATATGTTCCTGGGAAAATGAATCCCGTTGAAGATGCCCTGTCAAGAAACACGTTGGCTGCCGTTCAACTGTGATTGGATTACAACGCCTCGGCTGAAGCGTAACGACAGGATCCAGAGTATCAAGCTTGTAGGATATCCTGCACGTCCCTCCGTTGGGAAGACTTTCCCCTCGAAGACTCCAACACCACCCTCCTCTGTGACGTCAGTACTGGTAGACTGCGACCTTGGATTCCTGCTCCCATGCGCCGACAGGTGTTTGATTTCATTCACGGCCTTTCACATCCCTCGTTGCGTTCTACTGCACAGCTGCTGAAGGCAAAGTTCATTTGGCACCGCATTTCTAATGATGCTAAGGATTGGGTCCGAGCCTGTACTTCTTGCCAAACTTCCAAAGTACATCGACACATGGATTCAGGAGTGGGCACCTTTCCTCAACCTCAGCGTCGTTTCGCACACATTCACGTCGAGGTTGTAGGCCCCCTACCCATATCACAAGGACATCGTTACCTGTTTACCGTCATCGACCGCTCCACTCGTTGGCCTGAAGCCATTCCCATGGAAACTGCAACGTCCGCCTTATGTACATCTGCCTTACTCTCTGGATGGATTTCAAGAATCGGTATCCCTGAGCATATTACTACTGACAGGGGAACCACTTTCACATCTCAATTGTGGACGTCATTAGTGAATCTCCTGGGCATCACCCTACATCAGACAACGGCCTACAACCCCGGTGCCAATAGAATGGTTGAACGTTTTCATCGCACCCTCAAAGCAGCTTTGATGTCCCGCTGCAAGGATTGCAACTGGTTTACTCAGCTTCCCTCGGTCCTTCTGGGACTAAGGACCACTCCTAAAGACGCCCTCGACGTCTCGGCAGCTGAAATGGTGTATGGCGACCCGTTGGTCGTCCATGCCGAATTTATTTCCTTCTACAACTTCCTCCGACGATCTCCAGCGCAAACGTCACGTTGTGGGAAAATTTACTCCGTGCCGCCAGACTTACAAGCCCCCAGCGAAGCATCACATACCAATGGACTTGCACTTTGCAACGCACGTGTTCCTGCGCAACGACACTAGCAAGCCACCACTAACGCCCCCTTACACGGGCCCTTTCCTTGTTATCCGACGCAGTCCGAAAGCATTCCTACTAAACATTCAGGGCAAAGAAGACTGGGTCTCCATTGATCGTCTAAAACCTGCTTATATTCTGCCAGATGACCCGCCTACAGTTCGCCTCTCTAGATCAGGGCGCCCTATTTAATATGTACAGTATGTCATTTTTAGGGGGGGAGCCATGTACCAACCGTGTGTCACACAATTGTACATAATTATTTTGTATATATTATGCTTGTATCTGCGCTCTTCCCTCGCACTAAAAAGAACCTGAATGATCATGTCTCCAGTTTTGCTCTGTAACATTTTCTGTCTCTCGAACATGTTATGTCCTGTTGCCTTGAGGTTTTGTATATAAAGGAGAGTGTTCCTTAATGAACAACTCAGTTGATTGCATCCTGCCTTTGAGTTCACAACCCTCTCTTGGCCCGTCACAGTTGTTCTAGATCACCTCTGCCTACATCAGTTTAAAATATTAATCTTAGTTTCCTTTCTGCCCACTTTTACTGAAAATTATGAAAGTACATATTATAAAAAAAAGAGGTAAAACAGATTAAGAAACATTTGACTCAATTATACAACCTTTTTATTTATGGAACACCAAAAAAATCTCTGATATAATTGAATGATCTCAAAAAACTCAAAATTATTTAATTTCGTTTCATATGCTTCAAAAAAAAAAAAAAAAAAAAAAAAAAAAAAAAGAAGAAAAAGAAGGAAACTTCGTCCCTCTATCCAGGTACATATATGCATACACACGCACACAAGCACACGCACAGATATATATTATTATTATTATTATTATTATTATTATTATTATTATTATTATTATTATTATTATTATTATTATTATTATTATTAGCCTAGCTATAACTCTAGTGCTAAAAGCAGGATTTCATAAGCCTAAGGGCTCCAACAAGGATAAAATATCTCGGCAAGGCAATGAAATAAGGAAACAGGTAGAATAGTGTGCTTAATTGTACCCTAAAGCAAGAATCACAATACATCGCATCCCATTCGGATATATTGGAACAAATGGGAGGAATGCACACGGGATAATATCGCCATAACCAGTTCTGCAAGGACTTCTTTCTTTTTAAGAATTTTTACATTTCATTAAAATTCATATGTTTACATGGATAATGAGATAAGGATAGTATAATGTAGATTACTGTAAAAAAAAAAAGTAATAAAAAAGCTCAGTCTATTTTAAAATGGAAGGTCTATATTGTAATGATTAACTATGCCCAAAAGAATTTTAAATGGGATTTCTTATAATATACTAAATAGTTAATCCAGTTATGTTAAATATGAGTTTTTTTTTTATTTAAAATCCAAGTTCAAACACAAAAAAGTTCTTAAACAGGGAAACCTTTACGACCATTGAAAAGCTTTACGAAATGTTTATAAGGAAGAGAGAGAGAAAAAAAAAATCTCCAAAGGATACTCGTAAAATAAAAGCATCTTTGTCCAAGAAGTTATTTTTCCAGAGAAGTGTGAGACACGTGAGTTTGAATAACGAGACGACATTTCCCAGACAATTAAAAGTGTTTCTCTGCTTCTGAATATGTTACATTCACCGTAAGAGTTTTGGAAAGGAAGGAAGGGTCCCATGAATATGAGAGACTAGGATTCTCTGGGGATCGTTCAGAGTTCGTTTCTAAAATTCAAGTGATTTTCGTCACATCTAAAGCAATTGAGAGAGAGAGAGAGGGAGAGAGGGAGAGAGAGAGAGAGAGAGATAGAGAGTCTACCAGAAAATGACAGGTAGATCATAGATAGATAGGAGTGAATAGTTTATTACTTTGTCATTATCTAACTTTTGGACTTAAAAAAAAAAAAAAACCACTTATGCAATCTTCACCTGGGGATATCTTGTAA
>NC_090756.1:30972969-30985469 GCF_036898095.1 Palaemon carinicauda
ACTTCAAGTGTGGGTGTGGATCATGCTTATAATACCTTTAAACTTCAAGTGTGGAAGGGAATTATGCTTGTAGTTGCTTTGAACTTCAAGTGTGGGTGTGGATCATGCTTATAATACCTTTAAACTTCAAGTGTGGGAGGGAATTATGATTGTAGATGCTTTTAACTTCAAGTTTGGGTGTGGATCATGCTTATAATACCTTTAAACTTCAAGTGTGGGAGGGAATTATGATTGTAGATGCTTTTAACTTCAAGTTTGGGTGTGGATCATGCTTGTAATACCTTTTAACTTCAAGTGTGGGAGGGAATTATGATTGTAGATGCTTTTAACTTCAAGTTTGGGTGTGGATCATGCTTGTAATACCTTTTAACTTCAAGTGTGGGAGGGAATTATGATTGTAGATGCTTTTAACTTCAAGTGTGGGTGTGGATCCTGCTTATAATACCTTTAAACTTCAAGTGTGGGAGGGAATTATGATTGTAGATGCTTTTAACTTCAAGTTTGGGTGTGGATCATGCTTGTAATACCTTTTAACTTCAAGTGTGGGAGGGAATTATGATTGTAGATGCTTCTAACTTCAAGTTTGGGTGTGGATTATGCTTGTAATACCTTTTAACTTCAAGTGTGGGAGGGAATTATGATTGTAGATGCTTTTAACTTCGAGTTTGGGTGTGGATCATGCTTATAATACCTTTAAACTTCAAGTGTGGAAGGGAATTATGCTTGTAGTTGCTTTGAACTTCAAGTGTGGGTGTGGATCATGCTTGTAATACCTTTTAACTTCAAGTGTGGGAGGGAATTCTGCTTTTAGTTACTTTTAACTTTAAGTGCGGGTGTGGATCATGCTTGTAATACCTTTAACTTCAAGTGAGGGAGGGAATTATGCTTGAAGTTGCTTTTACCTTGAAGTATTTGTGAGAAATATGCTTGTAGCTGCTTTAGTCTAGTTGGTAGAGGGGGTCTGCGTGCACCCCCCGGAAATCAATTTCTAATTGATGTCTTCCTATGGGGAAAAATGTGTAGAAAACAGTTTGCTATGTTAAAAATTTGAAATATTGTCCCACGTGCCTATTTTATGCAAATTAAGCCGCCATTACATGAAAATACTAAAATCGCTATAACTCCGCCAATACAACAGATAACTGCAAAAATAAGGTGTCTAGACCCAGGTTTTGAGGGTCTAGCATCAATATAAGACCAGTCTCATAGTGACCACATGTGTTCCTGACATGTAAGATATGCAAATTAGTGCCGCCATTACTGAAAAACCTATTTTTACCATATCTTTGCAAATGTTATAGCAATCGTGAAGAACGTGTTGTCTGTTTTATGGGTTGATGTTTATTATTAGACTATATTTGAATGTGCCTTTTGCTTATTTGTTTTATTATAATGAGATATAGTCAGGTAATGAGAGATTCTGAGGGTACTTACCAATTAGTGTTTATTAAGCAGTGAAATATTTTTTATCATTTCATCATAGGTGGCAACACTTTACTGAATAGGAGAGGATGTGATTCATTGAATCCGTGTCATTTATATTGGATGAAGCAGTGTGTTTTTCAGCAATTTATGAATCATTCTAGGTTTATCTTTTCTAGGTTTATCATAATTTAGTCTGCTTATAGTCAGATAGGTAAAAGGTGTTTATATAATCTCTCAAGCTCTATTTGATAAGACAATTAATGCAATTACTTGCATGACTTAGTGTCATTGGTAGTAATATTTCAAAACACTTCATCATGTTGGTTATAGGCCTATACTTCTCATTTCAGAGTAATAGTTTTGGTATAAGTTCGCCATCATGCCAAAGCGAAGGAATGCTGAATCTGCCAGCACTGAACGCACCAGCCTGAGCAAAAAGCCTGCTTCACCTGCACCTGTATGCATGCTTCATGTGTTATCCATCTCTGATCATGGGCCTTTTACCCCACTCAGTAGAATCAAAGGAACTGCATTTGATAAACTAAAGCACCTTCATGAAATCCGGGACCTGCGGCTCTGTCAGCCACATGCATCTCCCTATCGTATGCAGTCTGTATGCGACCAGATTCCTGAGACTGTCCCCGAGGACCTTGAAAATAATGGGTATCACCGTCAGTGTTATCAGCGGTTCTCTGGCAATCTGCATCTTATAGAAAATAAGACAACTGAGGAACCACAGGCATCCACCTCGCTATTGCATTCACCTCGTAGACATTCAACTGGACCTGTCTTTTCAGAGGAGTGCATTTTTTGTGAGAAAGTAGAGATCAAAGGTGCTGATCGAAAAACTGTACGACCTGTCCATTTCTCATCTTGGAGAAACAAGGAAAATGCATGGGAACAAATTGAATCGAGAGCTGAAAAAATGGGCATGTTTCGGCTTCATAGACGTGTGAAAAATGTAGACCTCTTTGCTGTAGAAGCAAAACATCACCCATCATGTTTGAGATCATTCCACACCGCATTTGCTAACTTTGAACGCGGGGTTAACAGAGCAAATGACCCAAAGCGTACTGAACACGCGAAGATTTCGGCCGCTTATGAGAAGGCACTGAATTTTGTACGGGAGCACATTCGAACTCATGTCATCCAACGGAATGAAGTCCTGCGTCTAACATCATTGCGCTTGCTCTATATTGAAGAACTGAAACGCAATGGGCAGGAGAATGAAAACTACCGCTCAGAGAAACTCCTGAAACGTCTACAAAATGATTCAATCAAGGAGCATGTGTCCTTTCTGAAGGTTGATCATGACAAACTTGATGCAATTTCATTTTGGCTTGTGTGCAATTCCAATATTTCGGTTAACGATGCTTTAGCACAAGCTTACACGCTTGGTAGCAAAGACAAATACCAAAACGCTGCTCTGCTTCTTCGCAGTAATATTCTACAGGCTTACAAAGACTCCAAAGTCCTCCCATGGCCGCCAACATTAGATGATATGGACCTCAGCTGTGATGATCTACTACCATCTGATCTCATTCGTTTTCTAAGCATGGTGATGTCAGGAAAAGAAGACATAGATACAAGTGAAAAGATGAAGCGACTGGTATTCTCCATTGGGCAAGACATTTGCCGTGCAGTGTCAGATGGAAAATGGAAATTACCAAAGCACATGCTACTGTGTGTGACCGTTCGACACTTGTTTCGTAGCAAGCAGCTCACCAAGATATTGCACCGACTTGGTCACTCCGAGACATATGATTTTGGTTTAGAGATGGAAACTGCACTGGCCAAGGTCCTGGATGAGGTATCAACCTATCTCACACCCCAGATTGTGACAGGAGAGGGCAACATGGTATTTCATTGTGAGTGGGACAACCTCAACAAAACTACAACGAATGTTCATGGCAGCAATATTGTCAACAGTGCTGGGGGAATCATGGTACAGGAGGTCAAGCCCGGGATCCAAAATTCAAATGTCCGAATGCTTCCAATGATGGATAAATCCAAACAGCGTAGCTTGAAAGTTGATACACCAGAAACCCTCCCACCCCTGCACTTCACTCGTATTGGACCAGTGTTTCCAGATGGCTCTTCATTCACACAACCTGTTAAAAATGAAACAGTTTATACTACCAAGAAAGAAGAGTACTACGTCTGGCTCTTCAGCAGGTATATTGGAAGCAGTGGTGAACAGCCTGTGCCTGGACTAGGGGGGTTCATCTCTGCAACTGGAACTCCGCCACCAAGGAAATCAACTGTTGACTACTTTACACCTATTCATCAACCAATAACTGACAACACAGTCGTTCGTGAGCTACTGAAGCGGTCTGAGGCAGCCACAGCCGAGGTGGGTCAGAAATGGGTCCTCAATACATTTGACCTTGGCGTTTGTATGAAGGCACTCCCCATTATTTGGCGTTGGCCAGAAGAGTTTGCCAAACATGTTGTAATGATTGGCCCCTTTCACACATCCATGAACTTCATCGGCATGCTCACAGGCCACAAAATGAAGGGTTCAGGATACACTGAGATTCTCTTAGAGGCACAGCTTGTGACAAGTGGATCCATAAAAGGTGTTCTTAGCGGAAAAGCATATGCCAAGTCCCTGTTTTGCATTAAAACTGTTTGCGAAGCAATGGAAAGGCTGTTGATTGAACAGTTTGCTGAGGAAGAGAACACATTGATGATTGACAATCCTTCCACACTACTGGAGATTATCGAGTCATGCAACCGGGAGAACCTTGAGGACGCACTCAAAGATGACTCCACCATGAACCTTATCAGAAAGTATCAAGCCTACGAGGACAAAGTACGCCAGGGCCACTTGGGAAAGACTGCTACTTTCTGGATGTCCTTTGTTGATCAATGTCATCTCGTCTTCATGCTGCTTTACTCCGTTAAAACCAACAACCTTCAGCTGTTCCACTTCTGTAATGGAGAGATGGCACCACTCTTCTTTGCATTTGATGGGCAGAACTATTCAAGGTTTGTTGAACATGTATTTCATCTCCTTGTTTCTTTGATAACTATAGAATGCCGAAATATACAAGTTGACTTATACAACCAAATACAGTGTCAGCATAAACACAAACACAAACATGTTCCCACAAGTCTCTGTCTCCCTATTTTACAGGTACCTTGTTTGGTTGGAAGTCTATCTAACAAACATGGAGAAGATACAACCAGGGGCAAAAGACCTACTAACCAAGGGTGGACTCGCGGTGGCAAGATCGATGATACCTGGGGCACTCAGTGCAGTTGACAAAACTATGGAGGAAACATTCATGCGGTTCGCCAAATCATCAGGTATAGTACCTGGTTCATTGAATGGCATAGACAATTATCATATTGATACATGTACACAGATGAAAACTTGGTTTTATACTTTTCAGGTGGCTTTGCTGGACTGTACAGTCAATTTGGGGCATACCAGAGGTGGTGTCGCACAACTTCCACGCGGGCCCAGTTTCATGAAAAGACCCTTGAAATGGCTGGCCTTCTTGACGATCCTGACTGCCCAAGGGCTGGGAGGCATCGCGAGCTTGAGAAGGCAGAGATAAAGAAGAGTGAGAAAGCTGTTCAAAGAGTCATCACTGCTGTCAGAAACTTCACGAATCCATTCACAATCCCAGATAAGGACAGGCTCTACTCCTTAGCCTCTGGTTCTCCTACATCCAAGGATGTTGAGAGGGATGTGCTGGAAGCTGACGCTGTAGGAAAAGCTGCAAAGGCTGACTTTATTACCCGTTTGCAGAGCGGCCACCAAGGAAGCTTCTTCGACCCAATCAAAAGGAAGAAACTCAAGACCATGGAGGCATGCAACAAGAAGATCAAGCTCACATCATCGCAAGGAAAGGTAAGTTTATATTTCATTGAGCAAGTTATGTATTGTTAAGGGACTTTTGTACAATCTGTATTACAATATAAAATTATAATATATATTGTTATTTCATGTCATACAGTATCAGGAGCAAAGCAATGTTGCATTCCTTCTCCTTGTGAAGTCACAGTGCCTAGATGAACCAATTGACTTGGATGAACTCATGAAGTACAGCCTGATGCCAGTGCCTCCAAGTATTGGAACATCAGATGGATTTTTTGCGAAGACCAACAAAGCCACCATTCTGCACTACCTGATGGAAGAGTTCAACCAAGATGAGCTGCCTTATCCAAAGGATGCCCTATTCATCCAGGATGGAATGGCACTTCTCCATGTCCTTTCTAACTTGCCCCCGACCTGTGGGGAGATCTGCCTTCAGATACTTGACCAGATGATTGCCAAAAAACATTTCTTGTTCTCAACTGACAGCTATTTTCCGGGATCCATCAAAGCTCAGGAAAGACTTCGACGTGGCAGCTCAGAGAGGATCATTCTTGCCGGACCAGCAACAAGAAAGCCATACGACTTCAAGGTGTTCCTTGCAAATGACGACAACAAGAAGCAGCTCTGTCAACTCATGCTGCAGGTATGGAGTGGCCAACAGGCGGCATCTAGACTGGAGAGAACCGAGATGGCAGTACTGATTGTCGAGGGGAGAGCTCATCAGTTCGTTTCCAAAGAAGGCAAGGTATGTGAAATTGCACCTTTATTTTTAGGATGACTACATTCATTTACATGTTAATCCAAAATATGCTCAATGACCTTTTTTGTTTCAGGTCGAGGTGCTTGAGATGCCCACTATATACAGTAACCAGGAAGAGACAGATACGAGAGTGGTGTTGTACCTACATCATGCTGCTGCTCTTGGTTACAAGAATGCTGTGGTTAGAACCCCTGACACGGATATCTTCGTGATTCTACTCTACCATGCCCATGCTATCAAACTGACTGTGTACCTTGATACAGGATCAGGAAAGCAACGTCAGCTCATCAATGTATCTGAGCTTGCACAATCATTAGGGGAGGACTATTGTGCTACCCTTCTTGGCTTCTATGTCTTCACTGGGGAGGATTGTACCAGTGCTTTCAAAGGAAAAGGGAAGGTCGGTCCACTAAAAAAGCTTGAGAAGAACCCGAGATTCCACAAGGTGTTCAGAGAACTTGGGAATGACTGGAGCATAAATGGCCTAATGTTGAACCAGTTAGAACAATTCACTTGCTTGATGTACAGCCAAAGTCGTGATTTGTCTGTGGATGCCGTCCGATCTAAGATGCTTCAAAAGATGGTAGGAGAAAATGAAAAATTAACATTGAAATCTAAGGTGGACTTTGCTCGCCTCCCTCCATGTCTTTTAGCATTGAAGCCCCATGTCCAGCGTGTGAACCACCGGGTTTGTTTGTACAAACGAGCTAACGAACCCATTTGTGAAAAGCCAAACCCCTACGACGAGGGCCAGGGATGGATAAAGACAGAAGAAGGCATGCTGGAACCATTGTGGTCATGTGGTCCAGTACTACCTACCTCACTAGTTGATCTCCTTGAAACTATTGATGATCAGGAGGAAGCAGAAGATAATTGCGAAGACGAAGAAACAGATTCATTTGACTTCGACAGCGATGAAAGCGATGACGATTGAAGCTTGTGATGACAGGGAACATTTAGATGATTTCCAGAAGCATCTATATCTTAATTTTTTTTTCTTCTTAATGTGTAAATGACACTTGTGATGAAAAAACGACTGGTCTTATGATGTTCTTTCACCCTTAAAATACGAGTACAGGCAACACGTTCTTCACGATTGCTATAACATTTGCAAAGATATGGTAAAAATAGGTTTTTCAGTAATGGTGGCACTAATTTGCATATCTTACATGTCAGGAACACATGTGGTCACTATGAGACTGGTCTTATATTGATGCTAGACCCTCAAAACCTGGGTCTAGACACCTTATTTTTGCAGTTATCTGTTGTATTGGCGGAGTTATAGCGATTTTAGTATTTTCATGTAATGGCGGCTTAATTTGCATAAAAAAGGCACGTGGGACAATATTTCAAATTTTTAACATAGCAAACCGTTTTCTACACATTTTTCTCCATAGGAAGACACCAATTAGAAATTGATTTCCGGGGGGTGCACGCAGACCCCCTCTACCAACTGTACTACTTTTAACTTCAAGAGTGGGTGCAAAGTATGTTTTTAGTTACTTTTAACTTTAATTATAGGTGAGAAAGGCTTCTAGTTGCTTTTAACTTCAAGTGTCTGTATGAAATATGCTTGTAATTGCTTTCAACTTCAAGTGTGTTTGTGAAATATGCTTTTAATTGATTTTAACTCCAATTTTGCGACTGAAGTATGATTGTATTTGCTTTCAACTACAAGGTTGGATACGAATTATGCTAGTAGTTGCTTTTAATTCTAAGTGCGAGGGAGAAGTATGCTTGTAGTTGGCTTCATCTTCAAGTATTGGTGCATATTATGATTTTAGTTGCTTTTAACTTAGAGTACTGGTGGGAAATAGGCATGTAGGTATTTTTTAACTTCAAGTGTGGGTGTGAAATATGCTTATAATTACTTTTAACTTCAATTGTGGTTGAGAAATGTGCTTGTAATTGCTTTCAACTTGATTCAGCTTAAATCATCTCTGCTTGCGATTGAAATTATTAGATGAATTTCACTTGCAGTTTTCTATTGAATCTATAGAAAACGTAATCTACTTGTGATAGATTTTGCAAGAATAGGTGTCCCACCAGGGCACCCTGAGGAAGAAAGTATCTATCCACTGAGTTGCAAACAGGTTTCTGTAACTGGATTGAACTGGGGAAAACATAATAATGTTTGTTGAAGCTTCACATGTTTAAAGGTGACATTGCCATAGCAAGCAGGACAATGCCTTAGAGACTGACCATATTTACATATGATCAACGCCCAAGCCAGGAAATGGCTGCTGTTTACTCCAATGTTAGACCAATAGGCTCCCCTAAAACCCCCTCCTTAACTCACAAGGATGGTGAGGCAGCAGACACTAAAGAAACTAACAAGTTTCAGCGCGACTCGAACCGCAGTCTGCTGATCATCAGGCAGGCTTGTTACTAATAACCATATAACATTATGAAGAACATCTTACGACTTCCTGAAAGGCTGTCGAGGAGAGAGCCAAGGATTTGTCTGTAGCATTTGTTTGAGAAATAGATAAAGTGAGTTTCCCATACAAGTGACAGCTTTAAATGACTTTGACAATGGACAGATAAATAGACGAATTTATGATTTGATAATGTCTGTTTGATAAAAAGAAAAATAAAACATACCAAAAGAGTTGAATTAAAAAAATGAGTTTTGAGTTAAGAATATCTCAGCGGAAGAAAGTCAAGGACAGATAAAGTCATATAGAAACTTATGAGGAAAGTTTAGTGGGAAAGAACTATTTGAAATATTGTCATAAGAAAAGAGAAATGACTGTTAGTGGACATACAAGATGATGAATGGTAAATAATACAGGAAAGGGAAAGAAATAGCCGAGTAAATTTGAGAGAAAAAAAATTCGTTAGTGATGTGAACAGAAGGAAAATTATGAATGCATAAATTTAGGATAGATCAGAATTACTAAAATTTATATTTTTTATATCGGAAGAAAGTATAGTAGTTTTGTCAACAGAAGAAAAGTTGTGAATGTAAGTATATAGGATGGATGAAAACTGAGTAAATCTCAGAAAAAACAGAATATTATAGCTTTTTGAACAAAACTAGTATTAATAAAAGGAATTTAGGATGGAGATAAAGTTCTGAAGATCTATATTTTTAGGCTAAAATTACGGTTGATTAATCTTTTTTTGATATCATTCCCCTATTTTTCAAAATCATATTGTTCACGCAATCAGCCTTATCTTACGACAGCAATAAATTAACTTTTGGCCTGATGGGGAAACTCATGCCACAGCCATGCCTTGTTTGGTTTATGAGAATTCAGCTCTTCAAGAGCAATATTTGTGGGCAGAATTACTGCCTGATTAACCCTTCTGCACTGTTAGGGGTCTTTTTGACCCGAAAACAATTTTACATTACCATATCTCTCTTGTTTTCAGAGACTGAAGATTCATACTGCTTGAATTCTCCTGACTTTAAGAGGTTATTATGTTGCCTAAGCCTGGTAAAATTTTTCCCAGTAGTTACTGAGCAGAAAAAAAGTAACATCTAATCTGTTCGGGTCAAAATGACCTGTACCTACTTTTTGCTGTATTTTTTCACAGTTAATCGCTATCTGTATCGAAGATGATATGATTATTGAAGTTACCCTTTCAAATGTAGTATATATAATTTCTTTAATTATTATATTCATAGAAAATTTATCTTCTTTGTTTACAAGGTATAGATAAAAAGGTGGGAGAACTTCCATAATATTTTTTCCTAGTAATATTCATCAGCCATGGATAAGTAAGTCTTTACATCATTGTAAGATTGTTGCCTTTAATTTATAATGATTCAGAGGAAATATTGGTTAGAAAAATGCTAAGTATAATATCATACTATGAAAATTATTACCAGCAATAGTGTAGGTCACATGTTTTGTAAACTAACACAAGCAGTTTTCTTTGTTTGTGTTCCAGAAAGTGTACAGTTTTTCCTGTAAAAAAAAGTTTTATGGTCATGAAACCGGTGAAGAAAGTGATTGTATATCTTCAGAAAGTGATGATGGTGAAAATGACCATCTTTCAGTTCATGATGATCTCAGTGACTCTGACTACGAAGATGAAGCTGAAGAGCAGCAGTCTTCCAGTCCAAATTCTTCAACCAGAAAGGGAAATACCGGAATGGATAATGGCAATGAACCTTATGATCAAACATCTACCAACTCAAATTCCACATCCATTGATACTGACTGTAATGATGAAGAACAGCCACCTTCCTCCGTGAATTTCACATCCAAAAAGGGAAAAAGTGTATGGTCTTCAGAAAGAAGTGTGCAGGAAATATCATTGATCAAACTCCTGGTATCACTCGTATGCAGCTTCAAGAATATTAGATATACTGTCTGCATTTGAATTATTCTTAACTCCAAAATTATTCAATATTATTTTGAAAATGACAAACAAAGAAGCTAATCGTGTCTTTGGTTCAGGAGATATAATTAGCTTAGAAAACCTGAGAGCATTCTATGGATTACGTCTTTTAGCAGGATTTTATAAATCTCTTGGAGAGTCTCTTAGGAGTCTTTGGGATGACACATATGGACGTCCTATATTTCGAGCTACAATGTCTCTTGAAACCTTTATGAAATATTCTAGGTTTATTATATTTGATGATAAAGAAACCAGAGCTCAAAGGAGATCCACAGACAAACTTGCTCCTATTAGAGATGTTTGGAACATTTGGGTTGAGAGACTCCCTCTGATGTATAACATATCATCAACTGTTACCGTAGATGAACAGCTGGTTCCTTTTAGAGGAAAGTTTCCATTTAGGCAGTATATTTCATCAAAACCTAATAGATATGGGATAAAGATTTGGGCAGCATATGATGTAGAGAATAGTTATTTTTGGAATGCTGAAGTTTACACTGGGCGTAAAGATGAATCTGCAGAACGTGAGCAAGGTGAACGTATTGTTCTGCAACTTACAGAACGGCTTAAAGGTAGAAATGTAACTTGTGACATCTTTTTCTGTAGCTTAGATTTAGCTTAGGAACTGAAAAAGCGCAAGCAAACAATTGTTGGAACTATCAGAAAAAATCGAAAAGAACTCCCAGTAGAATTCTGTGACCCTAAAGGAAGGACCAGATATACTACCCTTGAAGGCTACTATGAAGAAAATATTATTTCATATTGTCCCAGAAAAGGAAAATTTTTAGTATTGTTGAGTAACATGCATGATAGAGTCACTTGTAGTGATAAAGAATAAAAGAAACCTGATATAATTGAATTTTACAATCCAACTAAAGGAGGAGTTGATCATTTAGACAAACTTGTTGCAACTTATAGGTTAACGCATCAGACAAAGAGATGGCCTATGGCCTTGTTTGATAACATAATGGATGTGTCTGCCTACAATGCTTTTGTCCTTTGGAATCTAGTGCAACCTAACTGGAGAGCAAAAGATACCTTCAAGAGAAGAATGTTCCTTCACGAACTTTGATTGGCCTTAGTCCAACTTGAATTGTCTTCAAGGGTATCGTTGCCTAGGACGCCAAATGCCTGACAAGTTGCTGAAGCGGCAAGACCATCTATAGAATAAAATAATTCTCAATCTCAAGAAAGAACTGCAAAGAGACAGCGTTGTCATATGTGTAAAAATGACAAGAAACTAACCACAATATGTTCTGTCTGCCGAAAAACTACATGTAAACGGCATGCTGTTGTAATGTTCAATTGCAAGAAATGCAACTAATTCATAATCTTTAATAAGGTAGGGTGGCTTGGAGGGTTAGGTGTGGGGTCTAAACGACAGTCACTTCCACGTAGTAGACCCTGGCCATACAAGGTAATCAATTATGTACTTTGTATGGCGGAGAGCTGTCAGAATTTATGAGACGGGTCATTTTGACCCGGGACAGATTAGATGTTACAAAACGGGTGAATTACTGAAATTGTAAGCTCTCTATAAACTTTGGCCATTCTAAATCTTATTAAAGTCATGCAGAAAGAAGGTATTGTTATATGCGCAAAAAATTTCAGAAATGTAACAGCAATCTTCCCAAGAATTAGATGTAAATCCATGGTGTCACAATATACAACTGCAATAATTTCAACTGAAACCTATTTTTCCATAAAGTGATTGGCTGGTAGAGGTAGATTTGGAGCCTAAGTGATAATAACATTCTTGCATTGTACCCTGGGCATGCAAAATAATTTTAAAAAGTACTTTGTATGGCAAGGAACTGTCATAATTTATAAGACGGGTCATTTTGACCCGGAACAAATTAGATGTTACCAAAATTTTAACTGACCACAAGGGTTAAGACCCTTTGAGGCCCTTAGTCTGAGTGTGGGAAAAGGGAGTCCTAAGGGTTAGAGTTCTCTTGCTTGAGGGAAACACTCAGGCACTGTCTGTTTCCTTATTTCCTTTATTCACTGGGCTGTTTTCCCTGTTGGAGCCCTTGGGCTTATAGCCTCTTGCTTTCCCAACTAGGGTTATAGCTAAGCCAATAATAATAATAATAATAATAATAATAATAATAATAATAATAATAATAATAA
>NC_090756.1:30990469-31000469 GCF_036898095.1 Palaemon carinicauda
GAGGTAGAAGGTGTCATTGGGAAGTATGGCATACCAGGTGAAAATGAGAGTGGTGAGAGACTGGTAGATATGTGTGTTGAACAAGGGATGGTAATAAGTGCTAGCTTTTTTAAAAAGAAAGATAAAAATAAGTATACATGGGTAAGAGTGGCAAATGGAAGAGTAGTAGAAAGGGCATTATTGAATTATGTGTTGATAACTAAAAGAATGTTTAGAAGATTGAAAGACGTGCACGTGTTTAGGGGTATGGCTAACGGTATGTCTGATCATTTTTTGGTGGAAGGAAAATTAGTTGTAGCAAAAGAGTGGGGGAATAGAGTAGGCGGATGTAAAAGGGAGCTAGTGAGGGTTGAAGAGCTAATAAAACCGGGGGTAAAAAGTAAATATCAGGAAAGGTTAAAAATGGAATATGACGAGGTGAGAGTAAGAGAAACTGGTAATTTAGAGGAGGAGTGGAAGTTACCAAAAGAAAATTTTGTTGGGATTGCAAGTGATGTATGTGGCAAGAAGGTTATTGGAGGCAGCATGAGGAAGGGCAGTGAATGGTGGAATGAAGGAGTGAAGGTAAAAGTGGAAGAGAAAAATAGGGCTTTTGAAGAATGGCTGCAGAGTAATAGTATAGAGAGGTATGAAAAATATAGAGAAAAAAATATGGAAGTAAAGCTCAAGGTACGTGAGGCAAAGAGGGCAGCTGACCTGAGGTGGGGTCAGGGACTGGGTCAGTCATATGAAGAGAATAAGAAGAAGTTTTGGGAAAAAGTGAAGAGAGTAAGGAAGGCTGGCGCAAGAATTGAAGAGACAGTGAAAGATGGAAATGGAAGGTTGTTAAAAGGAGAGGAGGCAAGGAAAAGGTGGGCAGAATATTTTGAAAGTTTGCTGAAGGTTGAGGATAATAGGGAGGCAGATATAATTGCTGTTCCAGGTGTTGAGGTGCCAGTGATGGGAGATGAGAATGAGAAAGAGATTACAATAGAGGAAGTGAGGAGATCACTAGATGAAACGAGAGTAGGAAAAGCATCTGGTATGGATGGTATAAAAGCTGAGATGTTGAAGGAAGGGGGTGTGACTGTATTTGAATGGTTGGTGAGATTGTTTAATATGTGTTTTGTGTTATCAATGGTACCAGTAGATTGGGTTTGTGCATGTATTGTACCACTATATAAGGGTAAGGGAGATGTGCATGAGTGTTGTAATTCAAGAGGTATTAGTTTGTTGAGTGTAGTTGGAAAAGTGTATGGTAGAGTATTGATTATAGGATTAAGGATAAAACAGAGAATGCAATCTTGGAAGTACTGGGTGGTTTTAGAAAAGGTAGGGGTTGTACGAATCAGATTTTTACAGTTAGGCAGATATGCGAGAAATATTTAGCAAAAGGTAAGGAGGTGTATGTTGCGTTTATGGATCTGGAGAAAGAATATGATAGAGTTGATAGGGAAGCAATGTGGAATGTGATGAGATTATATGGAGTTGGTGGAAATTGTTGCAAGCAGTGAAAAGTTTCTACAAAGGTAGTAAAGCATATGTTTGAATAGGAAATGAAGTGAGTGATTGGTTTCCGGTGAGAGTGGGGCTGAGACAGGGATGTGTGATGTCGTCGTGGTACTTGTATGTTGATGGAGTGGTGAGAAAGGTGAATGCTCTAGTGCTTGGACGAGGATTAAAACTGGTAGGCGAAAATGATCAAGAATGGGAGGTAAATCAGTTGTTGTTTTTGGATGATACTGTACTGGTAGTAGACACAAAAGAGAAGCTTGACCGACTATTGACAGAATTTGGGAGGGTGTGTGAGAGAAGGAAGTTGAGAGTTAATGTGGGTAAGAGTAAGGTTATGAGATGTACGAGAAGGGAAGGTGGTGCAAGGTTGAATGTCATGTAGAATGGAGAGTTACTTGAGGAGGTGGATCAGTTTAAGTACTTGGGGTCTGTTGTTAGAGCAAATGGTGGAGTGGAAGCAGATGTACGTCAGAGAGTGAATGAAGGTTGCAAAGTGTTGGGGGCAGTTAGGGGAGTAGTAAAAAATAGAGGGTTGGGCATGAATGTAAAGAGAGTTCTATATGAGAAAGTGATTGTACCAACTGTGATGTATGGATCGGAGTTGTGGGGAATGAAAGTGATGGAGAGACAGAAATTGAATGTGTTTGAGATGAAGTGTCTAAGGAGTATGGCTGGTGTATCTCGAGTAGATAGGGTTAGGAACGAAGTGGTCAGGGTGAGAACGGGTGTAAGAAATGAGTTAGCGGCTATAGTGGATATGAATGTGTTGAGGTGGTTTGGCCATGTTGAGAGAATGGAAAATGGCTGTCTGCTAAAAAAAAGTGACGAATGCAAGAGTTGATGGGAGAAGTACAAGAGGAAGGCCAAGATTTGGGTGGATGGATGGTGTGAAGAAAGCTCTGGGTGATAGGAGGATAGATGTGAGAGAGGCAAGAGAGCGTGCTAGAAATAGGAATGAATGGCGAGCGATTGTGACGCAGTTCCGGTAGGCCCTGCTGCTTCCTCCAGTGCCTTAGATGACCAAGGAGGTAGCAGCAGTAGGGGATTCAGCATTATGAAGCTTCATCTGTGGTGGAGGAACGTAGAGAGTAGAGGTCCAATTCTTTGTTTTTGTTTTGTTTCATTGTTGATGTCGGCTACCCCCAAAATTGGGGGAAGTGCCTTTGGTATATGTATTATTATTATTATTATTATTATTATTATTATTATTATTATATATAGCTAAGCTACAACCGTAGGTGGAAAAGCAGGATGCTATAAGCCCAAGGGCTCCAACAGGGAAAAATAGCCTAGTGAAGAAAAGAAACATGGAAATAAATAAACAAAAAGGGAAATAATGAATAATTTTTAGAACTATAGCAAAACAGATCTGTCATATAAAGGCTATAATAAGAGACTTATGTCAGCCTGTTCAACATAAAAAAATATTTGCCGCAAATTTGACCTTTCAAAGTACTTTGAAGCAATATTCTAATATTCATCAACCTAATCAATAAGCAATCATCTATGCAAATCAATTCCAGGAAAAAGAAGAGCCTCTGATATCCTAAATTCTGCTCTAATAGATTTCCAAAATATCTTATTTGATGATGAAGAGGCTAACGCAATTTTCTCTCTTTTAGTTTATGTATGAAAGATATTTTTTATTGTTTTACCGTTCTTGCCATATTTCATTTAAATTGATCATTACTTCTCTCGTAGTTTATTTATTTTCTTTTTTCATTTCCTCACTGGGATATTTTTCCCTGTCGGAGCCCTAGGACTTACAGCATCCTACTTTCCCAACTAGGGTTGTAGCTATGCTGGTGATAATAATAATAATAATAATAATAATAATAATAATAATAATAATAATAATAATAATAATCGTCTCTTTATCTCCACCTTTTCCGTGACTCACATTTATTTATTGATCTATTCATCGTTATTATTCTTGTTCTTTCTCCCCTTGTCCATTCACGCCCTTTCTTTTTCTTCCTCTTCTTGACTTGATTCTTTCTGCTTACAGCCTTTCTGCCAGGTCCAGTCCCTTTTACCATTTCACTTTCTCTCCTTTATAAATATATATATATATATATATATATATATATATATATATATATATATATATATATATATATATATATATATATATATATATATATATATATATATATATATATATATATATATACCTATATACCACAATTAAATCTAATAAAGTAACATTCCTTTTGTCTCTGTATATCTACATTTGTACAATCTTTTCTTCGCCATTGTTTTCATCTTCCAATTCATTCTTGTCTTCTTTGTCTCGCTCTATCAAATCTAAGTCTGATCCCTCCAGTTCTCTCTCTCTCTCTCTCTCTCTCTCTCTCTCTCTCTCTCTCTCTCTCTCTCAGTTTTCATTTTCTCCGGCTTTGAGAAAATTGTTTATCCGGATCTGGATCCATTTAAAAATCAAACAATTTTGTGAACACACAAAGGAAGATTCAATATATAACTAAAAAGTTTCTTCTTTTATTTATTAAAAACACGCCCAACCATTTCCATATCCCCAGAAGGCCAAAAAAAAAATATTCAAGTAGAAAAAAATTAATCGAAGAATATGACCCAAATCCTCATTTATCACTCTCTCTTTACTATCCACCTCTCTTTTTCATATTTAATTCGGATCTGGCCCTAGAGGTATTGGTGGTCGGTCTTCTCTATTTTATTCTTTTGTCCCAGCAAAGGTAAAGGAAATAATTCTATTCAAGTTTTAAATGAATTTAAAATGAAAGAAAAAAATATTATTTCATATGCAATAAGTGTAATTGAATTTATGCATTTTGCCGGTCTGTTTGAGAGAGAGAGAGAGAGAGAGAGAGAGAGAGAGAGAGAGAGAGAGAGAGAGAGAGAGAGAGAGAGAGAGAGAGAGAGATAATTTTGCAGTTTTTTTTATAACGTGTTTATATATCATCATCATCATCTCCTCCTACGCCTATTGACGCAAAGTGTAATCGGTTAGATTTCGCCAGTTGTCTCTATCTTGAGCTTTTAATTCAATACTTCTCCATTCGCCATCTACTGTTTCACGCTTCATAGTCTTCAGCCATGTAGGGTCTTCCAACTATTTTTGTACCTGGTAAAGCCCAGTCAAATGTTTGGTGAATTAATCTCTCTTGGGGAGTGTGAAGAACCTGCCCAAACCATCTCCATCTACCCCTCACCATGATCTCATCCACATATGGCACTTGAGTGATCTCTCTTATAGCTTCATTTCTTATATATTCAGTGTTTTTTATTATCAGCTAAGCTGCAACCCCAATTGGAAAAGTAGGGTGCTATAAGCCCAAGGGCTCCAGCAGGGGATAATAGCCCAGTCAAGAAAGGAATTAAGGAAATAAGTAAACTACTAGAGCAGTGATGAACAATTGAAATAAAATGTGTAAGAATAGTAACAACATTAAAACATATATTTCATATATAAACTATAAAAAAGACTTATGCCAGTCTGTTCAACATAGTTTGAAATATTGAAGGTCATATTGTATCTTAGTTTAGTGAATGAAATGTATGTATTTAAAATCAAGAAAGGGTGAAATACCCGATTTTAAAACATTTTGTGAATTCATTAAAGTTAAAAATCGGTTGAGGGTTTGCCAATTCGACTCCCAGAAATCAAAACAAACTCAAAGTCTTATTAAAATTAAAATTTTGATAATGAAACAGATATTGTATTAATATTGGATCGTTTTTTGGGTGTAAAAACTTTAATCAAGTCTATAAACTCAATTTTGAAAATAGGAATAAAAATCTTGTTCTCGTGTGAGTAGGAATAGACATATATATACAGTATATATATATATATATATATATATATATATATATATATATATATATATATATATATATGTGTGTGTGTGTGTGTGTGTGTGTGTGTGTGTGTGTGTGTGTATGGGTAAACTTGTTGATCAGTTATGAGAATGTTTATTTACGGCCTGTTCTGTAACGTGGAGAGTTTTCCTTACACGCAAAACATGGAATTTCTTACACGTTTAAAAATTATAACCCAAAAAAATTTGTAAATTATCTGTTATCCGAGGATCTTAAACTTAGGAATATTTGGCAAGAGAGAGAGAGAGAGAGAGAGAGAGAGAGAGAGAGAGAGAGAGAGAGAGAGAGCACTATATAACTAGACCTATTCTTGAATGCACGAAGCCACCGGTTTCTGAAATAGATTCCTTGAAGACATAAATAGCCTCTATAAAATTGTTCCCTGTTAGTCCCTCCCTTCTTCCTCCTCCTCCTCTTTTTCGAAATGCCTCACAAATCTCCGAGATATGACAAAAAAGATTGGGGGTGTATCGTATCATGGTGTATGTGTTTGGTTGCCGGGGATAACATTTCTTTGCTTCTGTTGCAGGAAATAATAAGATTTTTTAAGTGTTAGTATGTTAATTTTATTGCCCTATGCCTTTTATATTTGTTTATTTATATGTTTTTTTCTGATTTCATAACCCCAGTTCGAAACATTTTAAAGCCAAAAGTTCCTTCTCTATGTTATCCTCGCCTAACCCTAGTACTGAACAGTTCATTGGCTGTTTCTTTCCCTTAACGGACAAGCCTTAGAATTTCTTATTCCTCTAACATTGCTTGAATCTTATAATCTTCCTGAGAGGATTGTTGCTTTCTTTGTATTATTTAGTTTACTCAATAACTCATATTTATTTGATTTTATTATTATCATTATTACTAGCAAAGCTACAACCCTAGTTGGAAAAGAAGGATGCTTTAAGCTTGAGGGCTCCAACAAGGAAAAATAGCCCAGTGAGGATAGGAAATAAGGAACTAAATAAACTACATGTGAAGTAATGAACAATAAATATAAAATAGAGATTTTAGAGATGAGATTTTGGTTGCTCCCATGGAAGACTTGAACACAATAGAAGAAAGCTGCTCATGATTCAGTTTGGATGAATTCAGTTTCTGAAGTCTAACTTATCTCATCACTTTACCAATTCTAAGTTTTTTGTGGTTAAGTAAAGAAAGTTATGTTTCCACAGAGCAGGTAATTAACAGAATGTTTTCGTCTAATTGATACGAATAGATAATACGTTATTGTAACTAATGCAGTTTAATACTTTGATATTTAGAATAAAACACTGAGCTGTCCGAAGAAGTATCAAGATTATGTTGAATTTCATGAAATAGCTTCAATAGGCCTACTAGTACTAATTCAACTCACAGAATATTATAGAAGTCTAAAAATGTTATTGTTATAAATATAAGGGATTATGGTAGCCTATCTCAAACGTCCCTGCCTGGTGATCAATTAGATAGGGGTTCGAAACAGCTCAAGCTCGATAGTTTTTTGTAGTGACTGTTACCTCATCTTTGTGAGCTAAGGATGAAGTGTTTAGGGGAGCCTATAGGTCACCAGTTGAGTCCTCAGCGGCCATTGCCTGGCCCTCCCTGGTCCAAGATTTGGTGGAGAGGGCTTTGGATGTTGATCATATGTATATATGGTCAGTCTCTAGGGCATTGTCACTGTCATTTATTTGGCTGTTGATAGATGATGAGGCCGTTAATACTTATTAGATAGTTAACACTTGATGTAGTTGTTAATACTTATAAGGTAGTAACATTTGATTTGGTTGTCAACACTTATAAGGTAGTTAAAACTTGGTGTGGTTGTTAATACTTATAAGATAGTTAACACTTGATGTGGCTGTTAATATCTATAAGGTAGTTAACACTTGGTGAGGTTGTTACGACTTCATGTTAATACCGGTTAATGTATCATTCGAAGCTTTCTACTCCGGCTCTTTGCACATTCTTTTGGTCTCAGCATGAACATTTAAACATTGGAAATGAGTTTACAATTATCATTTTCACTTGACTTTGAAGCTTTTAAACTCGAGAATTTTATAGTTAAAATCAAATTATTGTAATAGAGAAACACATGTATACATAGATAGATTAAACAGATATCCAGGTAAATAAATATTTAGCTAGATAGATAAACAGACATTTATGTACATAGATAAACAGATATCTAGGTGAATAGATAGACAGATTACCAGATAGATATGCTATCTCTATCCTGCGAATAATAACTGCATTAGAAGAAGAGAAAGAAAAGAAGAATTCAATCAGGTGTTCAGATACATTTTCCGGACGGGATTCCCAAGCAATAGAAAATGCTTTCATCTGTCTTCTTTCCTGTCAGTATCACAAGGATTGACTCCCCCCCCTCTCTCTCTCTCTCTCTCTCTCTCTCTCTCTCTCTCTCTCTCTCTCTCTCTCTCTCGTTTAATAAAGTTGGCATATTTTTATTCAATCTCCATTGTCCCCGAATTCAGTAGAGGTATCGTACATATGATCAGCGCCTAAGACCCTCTCCATCAAGCTAGGACCAGGGAGGGCCAGGCAATGACTGCTGATGACTCAGCACGTAGACCTATAAGCTCCCTCAAATCATCGTGCCTAGTTCACAAACACGATGTGGTTGCAATTAAAACTGAGCTGGGCTCGAACTCCTTTCCAGCAGATATTGGGGCAGAGAAGTTTCCAATAAACTACCTCCAGACTCAGCAAAGCCAGCAAACTAAACTTCCGGGTTATGATACTTTTGTATTAGTCCAGAGACTGATAGGGAGAGAAAGACCAATTCTCTAGTTTAGCCCGAGGCTTCCCAGGTTAGGTTAAGTTGGTTCTGGTTAAGATGGATGAGTTTCAGGTGATATATTTCGTGTTTTTTTTTCAGAGAATTGTTTCTGTTTGAGACAATTTTCATCTTATGATTGCTTTTTATGCTTTAGATGTTACCTTAGATATTAAAGGCATTTCAAAAATGAATTTTTAAATTATGAAAAAATCCGTCGTTGTTTTTGTTGTGTATCTGTTATCACAATCTTTATGTTTATTTTGTAAATGTTAGGAAAAAATGAAACAAAAATACGAGATTCTACAACACTTTTTTTATATATATATATATATATATATATATATATATATATATATATATATATATATATATATATATATATATATATATATATATATATATATATTTTAAAATTTCTGAATAACATTTTGGAATTTTTCAGAGTCTAAAAACAATCTAGTCACTCGTCCATTTTCCTTTCTATTTTTTTGAAGCATGAGAGAGCGTAAGGCAAACTGTGGCTGTACATTGCCCTGCTTCAACGAAAAATCATTTTGAGTAGCTTTTTACAAAACATCCACTGCCAAAGTTAGAGAATAGTTTTCATTTAAAATTTTACATTTTGCAAAAACTAGTTTTTGTTATTATTATTATTATTATTATTATTATTATTATTATTATTATTATTATTATTATTATTATTAGCTAAGCTACAACCTTAGTTGGGAAACCAGAATGCTTCAAGGCCATGGGCTCCTACAGAAAAAAAAGCCCTAAGAGAAAATAAGGAAATAAGTAAACTACAAGAGAAATATTGAACAATCAAAATAAAATATTTTAATAACACTAACAAAATAAAGATAAATCTTTCATGTATAATATATAAAACTGAAAAAAAAAACAAGTGGAAGAGAAATAACATAGAATAGTGTGCCCGAGTGTACCCTGATGCAAGAGACCTCTCCCCCAAGACAGTGGAAGTCCATTGTACAGAGGCTATGATACTACCCAAGACTAGAGAACAATGGTTTGATTTTGAAGCGTCCTCCCAGAAGAGTTGCTTAGCATAGCTAAATAGTCTCTTCTACTCTTACCAAAAGGAAAATAGCCTCTGAATAATTACATTGCGGTAGTTAACCCCTTGATCAAAGAATTATTGGTGATCTCAGTGTTGTTCGGTGTATGAGGACAGAGGAGCATGGGGAATGAATAGGCCAGACTATTGGATGTATGTGTGGGCAAAGTGAAAATAAGCCACAGAGAGAGAGAGAGAGAGAGAGAGAGAGAGAGAGAGAGAGAGAGAGAGAGAGAGAGAGATCCAGTGTAGTATTTTATGACAAGTCAAAGGACCCAATAACTCTATCATTACAAAGATTATCAACATACATAGTCATTGATCTCTTTAAGTTGGTCTTCCAACTATAGTTTCAGAAATCGAAGGTTGGGGACCACCACAATTGTAAACAAAGTTTGTAAGTCACTCAAATCAAAATGAAGATTAAATAAAAAAAAAAATATTCTATATTAAAACGCCCATCGTAAAATAATCTCGAAACTTACTGAATGGAGAAGATGTGCCAGTCCTCTGAGTATGTGTGTGGATGTAGGAACTATAGGAGAATGGTGTCTATAGAACAGAAATCTTAATGACGAAAGGGGACAAAAGTAATCAGAGAAAGTAATGCAAGTCTTTGGACGTTTTCATTCCCAAAATGAAGTCGTTAAACGAGGAAAGAATTGTGTTATTGTTGGAAAATAGAAAACAAAAGAAGTCAATGATTGTTGATGGCAATATGTGTCTTTTCGTTTATATGAACAAAAAAAATTTCTTGTTACTTTTTTTACGAATTCTATACCTTTCTTCATTTGCTCTTT